>NW_027113841.1:44316-67682 GCF_000696795.3 Halyomorpha halys | reverse complement strand
TTAGTTGGTAACCAATATAAATGTATATATTTTACATGTGAGCAATTTCGGGATTGAAAAATAACAAAAAGAGCAGACTGCGAGAAAGTAAAATAAAAATTATAATAAAATATACATATCATAAAAAAAAATATTTCTATGATAAAATAACAAAAAAAAGTTGTTTATTAGTAAAAAAAAAAAAAAAGTAGGTAATCACATAAAAAGGGACTAAAAATCATATCTTTACGTACACTGTTGAATATTTATCGTGTAAAGCATGTCTTGTTAATTAAAAATAAAAATATTACATACTCAAAAATACCTTTAACAAGAGCAAGAACTCTGGAACTACACATGTAGAGAAAACTGATTTATAGTCCTAGCTCGCCTCTTTTGTTGATGAATGATGCTACCTTTGTCAAAATGTCATCACCTGGTCATTTTCCTTCCATTGTGCTTTAAGGTGTTGTAAACATTAATTCCATTAATAATTTCTACTTGATTGTGTAAATTAAAGCTGAGATTAAGCATTACACAAAGTTTGTGATTTAGCTACTTTCTGTCGCTAATAAATAGATGGGTAAAATATTCGTATAATTTTCAAGTTTAAAAAAAAAACTCAGTTAACCATTTACAAAAAAAGAAAACTCGGTAAAGTAAATCGAAAAATTGGGACCCAACTTATGATACATAAAAGAAAAATATATTCATATATTTAATTACGTTTAATTACTTTTTATATCAATAATTAAAAAGGAATTTTTATTTATTAGTTATAAAATTATATGCAATAATTTTAAATTATTATTATTCTCACAAAAATATAAATTATTGATAGATGATATAATTATTAGTCTATTATTTCAATTGAGATTAGACCAGATTGCATTTTGTATTTAACAGTACTTAAACTAAGTTAAAGTATTTTTTAGTTTAGTTTATTTTGTATGACAAGGTTTATGACGTAAGAAGAACAAATAATTTGAGCATATAAAACTCGTTGAGAAAGAAGAAGACTTTATCAGGAGGAAACAGCCGACGCTATAGATAACCTAAAATGGATAAAGGAGCAGGTATAGACGGAATTACTCCTGAAATGATAAAGAAAATGAAAAATAAGGTACATGAAATACTCCAACGCTTGTTAAACCTAGTCTGGAAAAGAAAAGATGTTCCAAAAGATTTGGAAATGTTAGTTATAATCCAAATACATAAGAAGTGAGACTATAGGAACTGTTAAAACCATCAAGTTATCTCGTTACTAAGCAAGGTCTACTCTAAAATCCTAGAAAAGAATCATTGAGATGAAGAAAGGCCCACAATAAAGCACACAGGATCTGGCATTTGTATTGAAACAGCTTCCCGAAAATATCTGTAGAAAGAACAAAGAGGTTCATACTTGTTTCGTGGACCTAACGCAAGCATTCGACAGGAACAGAAAGACGGATATTGCCAAAGCACTGGAATAGCACCAGGTCGACAACTTTTTGACAATCTTACTGCCTATGGTATTAACTTTCTTTAGGACATGTCTATTTCAAAATAAAACCATGCTTTGTTTTTGCCATAGGTGCCACTTTCAGGCAAAGCAGCGAAATGTACACTATCATTTCGGTTTGATTAGTAAATTTCATTCTTAACAAAGATTGAAATTACTATATATTATTTTATATTAAATTAATTATTTTCTTTTTTTTTAAAATAAAATAAACCTGTTATATTATGAAACCAATGAAGGGTCTATTAGAGTTGTTCATATAAAAAAAAAGAAGTTAGGACCTACTGCTTCTGGACATAAGGTCTACAAGAAGGTGAAGTTGTCGACAATCATGCCCAACTGCCAGGTTTATCACCCAACCTAATGAAGAGCCTTACTTATCCTCAGCTAGCCCTAGGAGAGTTTTCCACTGAGCAGTAGAGAGTATTCCCCACTCCTATTGTTTATTACATTTGAATCATCTTAATCCTTATTTTTTGACTTCATTATTGATTTTTATTTTTTGTTTAATATGTTTTATATGTGTTTAGTTTTATAAATGAAGAGCCCAATGGAGAAACGTTGAGGTTCTGCTGCTAATATTCAAACAAACTCAGTCCTGTCTGCGTTATGTGGACTGGTAATAAATTATAATGGTGACTAATTAACAATACCTAATTTAAATAATGAAGTTCGTTGATCCGTTGCTGGGCGACACCAATCAAACATCCTTTAGCAACCGTTTTTCTAACTCATAAATATTATGATACAAAATTTAATATAAATATGTTTCATCTAAAATAAAATTTAAAAAAATATAATACAAATTAAAAATAAATTTAATTAGATTAAAAATTAATTAATAAACCTCGCGTAACACCATGATAACAATTTATTCTAACTAATGGGGTGTATAGAAAAAATGACCGTTTTTTAACCAAATATTTGTATTATTATTTCTTTGATATAAAATACTATTAATACTCAAAGTATAGTCCATTTTTATCTAAAGTTATTAAACATCTGGAAGCCAATCGCTCCATCCCACGCTGATACCATTCTTTGGAATGGCTGTCAAAGAACTCTTATAGCGCAGTATCAACTTCTGCGAAATTTTATCTCTTGAAGGAAAAGAGCCATGGATCGAAACAAGTAGTAATCCGATGGTGCGAGGTCTCGACAATATGGTGGATGAGGCTGGAGTTCTGACCCATGAAATTCTTTAAACTTTTCTTAGGTTCGACGGGAAGTGATAGCTGATTGCTGAGGAGTAAGTTCGTGAGGGACCAATACTGCTCTTATTCACCTTCCCCATGGAAAGTATCTTTCGACACACCACACTCCCTGGCAAGTTTCCGAGTACTTGTTGACGGATTTGACTCAACATCTTCCTACGGAATCTCATCAGTATCCATTAATGGTCTCCCGGAGCCTTCTTCCTTTCCAACGTCGTATCATCACAGTTAAATTTTTCAAACCAACTTTGCGCTGGTCAAGGACACCTTCTTCTTCATATTTAATAATTTCACGAGTTGCTTCAGTGGCTGTGAATTATTTTTTGCCTTAAAATTATGAGAATTTCGTAGGACGCTATCATGTTTCGTCTTTGAAACAAATAACTAAACTGGGGCTTTTTTTGGAAGAAGTCGAATGGGATTAAACAAGGTTATAGAAATTTTCTAAAGGTATTATTAAGTATTGGTAAGATTAAAATATTTACAGTCCTTTAGAATCTTGAATTTGATAAAACGGTATTTTTTTTATATACCCTAGCTTTCCTAGCTAATATATTCTTGTTTTTTTTTTTTTGTTTCTCTGACTCTTCTCAATATTCTCGGGGGTAATATAAGCCCGTTCTGAACGCGGACTCTATGGATTCCTAAATATGGGACTGTTCAATATTCATATTGCTCTCGCTAAAAAGTGCAAATGAGTTCTCCATTCGACCGTTACCAAATGAGAATGTCAAATGTTCTGTACTATCTTCCCATATCTTAACTATTCTGTCCGAATATTATTTCAGTTCGACGAATGCCGGCCAGTAGCTTAAAGCTTTAATGGTTTAAGAATTAAGATCTTCCGAGAGAGTTTCAGATAGAAAGGATTGTGACAATGAAAAGAATATTCTTAATCGAAGCTATAGTAGGTCAATACAAGGCTATGTAAACAGCTGTTGGGCCAATAAAGACTTTGATAGCCGGAGAACGGCTTATTTGATTGAATCCATCAAGAGTGAGTTGATAGCTTAACTCAATCATCCCAAGTGGTAAGATATCGATGAACGTGCTCCATTAAACAATCGAGTTCTGCATTCTTTGAACCAATACAGAAGAAGGGTAGTATCTGCAAATCCGCAAAAAAAATTAAACAAAAGAATTCCATTAATTGGAAATTGTAACACTAAACCATATTGATTATAATTTTATTATTGTTCTTTTTTACTTAGTTCCGATAAAAAATGTAATAATTTTATATATAATATTTTTACTTTCTTGAGACTGGTTATTATTGTTTAAATAGAATAAATTTTATCCTATTTAAGTCTCTAAACAATCTACATTTCTTTATAAGCCTAAACGTTTCGACCCTCAAGGACAATCTTAAATACAATATTACAAACACATCAATTTAAAAAAAATTAATGCTGGCGGTTCTGCCCAGGTCAGTAATTTCAGTCCAAAATTACCCTATTTTGTCAATCTTTCAAATTAACATTAAAACTTTTAATCAAAGTCAATTTACACTATTATAATTTATCACAAGATTATTGTATGTGGTTGTAAATTTGTATTTAAGATTGTCATTCTAAACGACCGAATCGGCCGAAACGTTGGACTTATAAAGAAATATAGATTGTTTTAAGACTTAAATAGCATAAAATTTATTTTATTTAAACAATGATTATTTTATTTTAATGATGTAATTATCGTTATTTAATTTCAAATGACAGTAATGTGCCGTCTGGTATTACTGTGACAGTAACTGTGGTTCTGTTTTGTCCTTTAAATAAAATAAAATGAAAATTAGTTCGTTATTCTGGGATTAGGTCCCTTAGAGCAATTGTATGGTTACAAAATACATTAGCCAAAAACAGACGAGCCGAACATAATTACAATTTATATTATAGTTCCACATCAATATTTTTTTTAAAAATAAAATAAATACATAAAAAAGGAGTTACATCATTTGCAATAATGCTCAATATTTATTTGATGTATTCAATTATAACATTATCTCAATTTCGAGATGCAAAAGGTGGTTAAACAAAAGGATTTTAAACGCATTATTTGCCACGTTTATGTTAAACATAATAGTAAGGAAGTGTAGTCCGTGTGGGTTGGGGCGTATATCTCAGAACGTCCGCTTCGGAACGTTGTGTGTTCGATTCCCACCTGAGGCAGTTAATATCTATTTCTCTGCCGCGACGCTGGTAGTCGCCTGAGGTTGGCAAAAAGAACCACTTGCCGGACTCCTTTTCACCAGATACCAATACCAATACCGTGAACTATCGCACCAAATCAACCGTATCAAATGTAATGACTATAGACGGGACAACATTGTTTTTATTTCAACAATAAAATTTAATATTGTAACACTCCCGGGTCCCAAATCCCAGATCTCAAAATCAAATACATCAGGGGTCTCCAAAACAATTTTTCTCAAGAACTTAAAATTGTTTATTTTAAACACGCGCCACAACAATATTCGCCTGGACCTCCAAAACTATGTCACACTATTTTCCAAAATTATATTCATTACAGGCCTCAAAAATGACTACTCCAGCGTTCATCTGTGCTCTGAAGTTCAAATAATCCACCACCGGACCCTAAAAATAAATTCATCCCGGGCCCCAAAAACAAATCAGCTCAAGGCCCAAAAATTATATTCATTCCAAACCTAAAAAATAAATCTAATCTGGGTCCTCATAAAATCAATTCCAAATCCTAACAAAAATAATTTCTTGTTAGTAATAGAAAAAGTGTCTAAGGATTAACAAAAAAAATCTAGACTAGTACTACACTGCACTATAGCTCTACGTATAACATATAGTCAAATCTATGTCAATAGAATAATAATAGAATACTTGACCGTGGATAGTATTAAGTATATTACATATAAAAAATGAAAGAAAATGGTCAATGTTTGAAGAGCTTTATTACAAAAAGTAATGGTCCTACAAAAGTCAAATTTGTAGCAAATTTTACTTAACTTTCTTGTTAATAAGAAATCCAACTTCATGAAGCAAAACTATTATTTTTTTTTTGGTGTTTATGCGAAAACAATCAATTTTTGACATTTTGAAACGAAATACGAAATTTTTCAACTATAGTACCACGTAGTGTAAAAGGTTTTATTAGAGCAATAGTATCAGAAAAGATACGTTACTAATTTTCCTTCCCAAAATAGTAAAGTTAAGTTTAACTGAACTCATTCAGTTGAAATATTACCTTGTTATTTTTGTATTGATTACCTTTCTCCTGATTCTTTCATTGTGCAACCAAATGATTTTTCACGTCTATTTTAGCCTCCTTGACGTCACAACATTCATTAATTATATCGATCCAGTTCCAGTTTCTGTTGCTCCGTCCATTAAACTTTCTCTGTTTCTTATATTTCAATAGTTTTCATTACATCGAAGTAAAGACATTTTTTTTTTAGTTTTCATTGTTTCTATTTTGGTGAAATAGGTTTACATCAATTAAAAGTAAATTGCATATTGTAAATATTAATATATTCTTTCTTCAAATGAATTAGACCATTAAAAGCTATTCTGGCTATTGATATCACCATGTATTACATTCATGTATGTAAACAAGCTTTCTCTTGTTGATTTTATTAAAAAAAATGACAAATCAAATTCGTTAAAAAAGTAAAATGTTTATGTTACTGATTGAATTGTTGGTAATTATGTACCTACATACTCTTGAAAAATGGTGAAGAATCTATACTGACCTATTTACTCAGCTAACCATTTTTATATTGTCAATAAAACTAGTGGAAGGTGATATTTACTGGAGGTTTCTCAAGATCCACTCCCATATTCTTACCAATCTGACCAGATGAATTTTATCCAAAGTCCATTGTACTTCTCACCTTATGAGTTGTAGGTTGAGAGAAAAATCGATGTGAAAAGGCGTTTTTAAATTATAAGAGTGTCGAAGATAATATTCCTGTACCATGAGTAAGATAAAGTAATAAATTAAGTTCGATAAAATCAATATTCAATAATTTTTTCAATATTCAACGCTAATTCCTAAGTTTTATCTTACTTTGAGCTAACTTCACATGAGCTATTTTCAAAGAACTGTTATGTCCTGAAAAATATATTTTCACCTACGTATTTCGCGAAAGCAAATTTAGTGAATAGAATTTGATAAAATTGATTTGAGAAGATCATGGCTTTTGACTACAGCCAGACGTGGAATAAAATTTCTTCCTTGTTGTTAAAAACAAAAATGCTCGTAGATATTTTGTATTCTAGAAACAAAAATTTGTTACGCTTTTTATATGAATAAAAAGCTATATAATAAATAATTAAGATAAGAATATTCCTATCAACAAATTCGGTTTAGATATTTTTTCGTTCCGTGAAACAGCAATGTTGGATGTTTTATTGATGAAAAAACAAAAGAAAAAGACTATATAAAATATATTATATACACAAAATATATCACTTCATGAAGTTTATTAGATCACTAAGCATTTTAATTAGTGTTTTATTAAAGTAAATATCATTATTTTTTTTCGATTCCAATGTATTTTCTCTCTACACCTTCTCAATATTATTTTTAAATCATTATGTCCCTTAAAGTAAAATGTTGAATCTAAATCAAGACCCTTGCATTATTTTTTAATGAAAATTCATGAGAAAAAAAAATCAAATCACTCACTAAATGCAATCCTGCCTGCTACAAATTTCCCCAATTAGTATATAATGGGTTGCATAAAATGCAAGTACGAAGAAATTTAATTATTATTATCATTTTTCTCTAATGCGATGCTTGTATTTAGGAAAGAGTTTTTACGGACTAAGAAAAAAAAAAAAAAACATGGCCCGGAACTGTTGGTAAAGTACCGTCAAATGTCAGGGAGATTTTCTTTTTGTTGCGTAATGTCATTCCGCCCTATCTATAGCATCCCCATTTCCATCCGTCAGAGATTTTTTCATGTCGCTTTTTTCTTTCTTGAATTTGTATTATTTCCCTTTCCCCAGAGAGGGCTCGTTTTTATTGTGTTCCCTCATTCTTTCCTGCCTACGGATTTTCACTGAAATTACTTTTTGTGTTATACAAGTATATGATGAAAATTATATTTGGTTTCTGTCTATGTAAATAATATAATTATTTTGTATATAGTTAAACTTTTCGTTTAAAAATCTTTTTCCATTTGTAAACAATGTTGATAACTGAATCCTAGTATCTTGACAGAGCTATTGTATTTAATATTATAAAGAAAACTGTTGCTTTTTCATATAGAGATTTATTCAATGAAGTTTAGATACAAAAAATAATGTAACTATATTTAAGAAGTATCCTACAGGTTGTAAAAAATGTAACCATATTTATTATGATTTATAATTTTATAAAATATTACAAGTAAGATGAACTACATATTGAGAAAATAACATTATAACACAGCCATCAATTTATTAAAGTAATTATATTAAAAATCAAACCAAATCACATTTACCCTTCGCCTTCCCCCACAGTATCTTTTAATAATACCCCACTTATTCCTGTTGAGCAGATCCGTTACTTATGTCTAAATCTGGACAAACGACTGACATGGAATCCTCATACAAGACTGAAAAAAACAGGAAACTGCTAGACAAACGGTCCAAACTTCCAATCCATTACAAAAGACTGATCTGCATGACTGTTATAAGACCTATCTGGACTTACGAAATTGAGCTATGGGGCTCCACTAAACCATCTAATTCCTCTCGAATCCAATCCTTACAGTCAAAAACCTTCGTAAAATCCTTAATGCTCCTTACTTTGTCACAAACCAAACCATCCATCTGAACCTCAATGTTGCCGATTTGGCCATAATCAGATACGAATCCTTCCATAATAAACTTCCCAACCACCCAAACCAACTCGTTTCTAACCTGGATTCTCCTTCACTACCTAATAATCCTCCTAGGCGTCTGAAAAGAAGATGGCCTCGAGATCTTCTCCTTTAGAAATGTTTTTGGAGTTCTATCAATGGGTAGATTCTCCACATGTTTGTATCATGTCATAATATAAGTTACAGGAAATTTACTTGATGTGTATATATGTATACAGTTGTAAATAACAATAAATAAATTATTAAAAAAAAAATTAAATTAAAAAACAAGCCGAAAAAAATGTATTTTTCTATATATTATTACAATTTCGGATAATATATGGGTGAGAACTCTGCAAAAAATGAGTGTTATGCCCCTTAAAAAATACTAATGTTAATATCAAACCTTTTTAGGCACATTTCTCCCCCTTCACCTGGATTAGAATATCAATTTCGTTTTTCAGAAATTATGTTTTGTGACTTCATTAAATTATGGAATAGTTAGGAAAATTACTAAACTAACATCAACATTTTTTTTTTTCTAATAACCCCATCCTGGTCATTTCTGACATACAGGGGGTCATCTAAAGGGCACCACCTTATTCTTAACATGTTTGAAGGGGTCAAATTTTCTTTTAGTGGGACCACCACAGAAATAAAATTTGACCCCTCCCCCTGGCATCAGTATTCAATTTAACTGACTTCCCTTAATGTATAACAAGGATTTTATGGCTCAGCATTACTATCTTCCTGTTTTTTATTTTCTTTCTATTTTGTTATTCTCCCTAATTTATTCCAGCTCCTGAAACATCTCATTTGTCTTTTGTATCAAAACTATTAGTGCAGTATTTTTTTCTGTTGTCGCTACTCGATTAAGGCCCTTGTAGCAGTAGAATAAGTAACTTTATTTATCTTTTATGAACCAATAAAAGTATTTCTTTTTTATTATTGCAATTCAATAGCATATAGTTAACTATAAGCGTTCCTTTCACTACTATCCGTAATTATATCGGTATACAATGTCAATTTTATTGCACTGTATACAATATAGTGTCAATAATCTTCAATATATGTCAATAATCTTCCTGAAAGATTATTTATTGTGAGGTTAATGTTAAAATGTACTATTAATTGTTATTTTAACTTTGGATTAAGTCCCTTTTATTCCTTTCTTACCCCTTTTTCGTCCACCAGGCGTAGCGGATATACAGTTGGTGTAGAAGAATTGGAAGCATTGAGATGTTGTTGATTGCATTGGTTAGGACAGAGGCCAGTTGCCGGTTGGCAGTTAATCTACTTAGCGCATACAATACTCCAACCGCTAACGACGTTTCTCTCTCCGGCAAACAAACGAGAAACTTCAATTGGCATCTAATTCTCTTTCATTTCATTTATTAACTTCGTTTGTCGGTTGAGGGGTTTCAAAAACTCTCCTTTAATGATGTCTCGGTAGCTATCGGAATTATTCATTGACCCAGTGAACAAATTCATTGTTTGTACTTCCAGAAGGGGGTATAAAGTAATAATGTTCTATTTTTCTTCTACTTTGTAATACTCATAAACTCAAACAATGAATGTGAAAGAGTTTTTCATAGTTTAACAGTAATATTTAGCCGGATTAAAGTGATATTTCTTATGGATCATATGAAATAAATTTCTCTCTACCATGTAATAATTAAACTAGATGTATTCAATCTCTAAGAAATATGAAAATGTGGATTGATTCAGAGAATAAAATAATGTGAAAAAAAAATAAATGAAGGTGATTATTTTACTTAAAAGAGAAAGCTACGGACGTAGAATTTGAAGGAATCTTGTTGCCGAGTATATGACACCATCAAATCTCTGTATAAATCAGCATACAGACCTACACTCCATTTTACAGAAAACAAGCAGGCTGTAGATAAGATTTTTGGGGTTTTTCATACTCCAAATTTTATAAAAAAATTTACCCGAACATCACCACAGTTTCCCCTGTTGTAAAAGACTTGTAGTTAAAGTAATGAAAAATAAATAATTTAAAATATTTTGCATGTATGACACATAGAGAATAGATTGAAGTAAACAAAAAAGTATAGATCCAGTTAAACAAGTAAAATTACATCAACAAACAAATACCTTTAATGTAAGAAACATACTTGCATATCAGAAAGTAATAATAATGTCTTCGTAGAAAAAAAAGAGATAAGTTGTGGTTTAATGAAACCTTCTTAAAACTATTAAAAAATATTTCTACGCATATGTGAACTTATAACTTAAAAAATCATATATTTATTTAACCTGTCACAAAAATTATCTTTTGAATTCCACCTTCTATCAATCTTACTGTAAACAATCCTGAATCTGCAAATTTATGGGTGAAACGTTATCATGTGGTAAATATTGTTACTATAGCGCAGGTTGAGTGTATATTTTCTAATTTTCACTTTATTAATCCGAAGAGGGCTGCGAGATGCCCGACCATAGATAGGCCACGCCACTTCAACTCACGCAACCACTGACACCTATTTCATCCATCGAACAATTTCTCATCTCTTACTTTATTTTTTTTGCTTTATGATAATGGTATTCTTTTTAAAATTCCACGCATTTATGTAGAATAATAGAAGGGTATTGTTGGATCGTGGCGGGGAACGACTGAAGAACCAGCCATCATAGAAGACTAGGGGAGGAGTTAAATGGGGAGTCGATATCGCAAGATCTGCACGAACACCTCAATTCAATTCTTTCTTATCGCCGAGGCTATTCCTGGCCTCAATTCATTACTAATGACCATCATCGCAATGAGATCAAGATCGTATCGCTTTTTCTTCTTTTACCACTCTTCTAGTAATCCTTTAATTATTTTTCCTTTTTTTTCAATCATTGGTTTAATTCAGTAGCCGTCAAGCTTGAGAGCCAATTTCAGAATTAAAATCGGATATTTTTGGCTAGCTATTTTTTTAAATGTAATTGATTAACAATTTTCAACTTGCACTATGAATACCCGAATACCTTGAAGTAGAATACTACAGAAAAAGTTGGATTACATCAGGGTAGTTCATCAGATTTTATTTTTAATGATCATTAAAGCATTTTGGTTGAACTGGGAATACCAAAAATGTTAGTAAAGCTTGTATGGATGTGCATGACTGAAACGTTTTATAATGTATGAATAGGTAATCATTAATTTGAAAAGTAATGGCTCGGTCGGGCTTAAAAGAATTCTCTATTACCTATCTTATTTAATCTTGCACTAGAATACGTTATTAAAAATGTGATCCATTCCGAAAAGAGTTTAACTTTAGGTGGTAAAATTCCAGTGCTTGGGTACGCTAATGATTTGGTATTATCGGATAATGACATGGAAACTATAAAAATAAATAAAACTACGCGGTTAAATTCTAGTACTGAACTAGATCTCAAAATAAATAAAGATATAACGCAATATATGGTTAGCAGCAGAAAAGGGAGCAATTTAGGTTTTATAGATGTGGAAGGAAGAACATTTGAACAGGTGTTTAGATTCAAGTATTTAGGTTCCACAGTAACTAGAAAAAACGAAATTGATAAGAGAATAAGAGCGAATTTATTTTAAACATAAATTAATTTAATAAAAGAATAAATTTAAGCATTTAAATAAATGCTTGTTATTTTTCAACATCTAATTTACTTCTTTAATCATTATGTCCAGAACAACGTTTCGGCTTTTCTGCCCATTATTAAGTTCTAAAAATAAAAATATTATTAATTAACAGTTACAATCATCAAATTTTACATTAAATTTTAATATAGGGTGTTTTTTTAAGCCCGATAGAACTTGAAATTGTAAAAAATAACACAAAAAATTAAATTGTAATCAAAATTTTTTTTTTATTCGAAAGATCAATACGTGACATTAACATTTGAAAATGATTTCGGGCATATGGGCACCGCGGCTGTTCTTGACGAAGCGCATTCTGGACGTCCAATTTTGGGCAACTTTTTCGAGCACTGCTGGCCGTATGTCACGAATAACACGAACAATGCTGGCCTCCAAGGCGTCAATTATTGCTGGTTTATCAGCATAAACCAGTGACTTCACGTAGCCCCACAGGAAATAATCGAGAGGTGTCAAATCGCACGACCATATGCGGCAATTTTGCTTATTAACAAACCCGTTAAGCCAAAAATGCGCCTCATCGCTGAACACAATTTTACAGAATGCGCTTCGTCAAGAACAGCCGCGGTGCCCATATGCCCGAAATCATTTTCAAATGTTAATGTCACGTATTGATCTTTCGAATAAAAAAAAAAATTTGATTACAATTTAATTTTTTGTGTTATTTTTTACAATTTCAAGTTCTATCGGCCTTAAAAAAAAAACCCTATATATATTTTTTTTACAAACATTTACTTACAAATATTTTAATATTTAACTATGTATGCATCCTCTTCACTGCTTTATTACTATTTACAAATCCAAAATTTGTTTTGACAAAAGTGTTTTGAGATTAAGCCAAATTTCCTAGTTATTATTGTTTTATTTTCCTTACCTTACTATTAATAATGTATATATTCCGAACTGAATATAAGTCCTATTTTTTTTTCTTTTTCGTTAGTGCTGTTTTTGTTTGTCTATAAATGTTTTTGCAATCGAAAATCTGTTTTTATTCGAAGTGAATATTAACTCGATAATGTTGTTTATTATATTCATAGATTACTTTTAAAATAGTTCTATTTTTCCTTATGCTTATCTACTTATTCAAATTTCTTCAAATACTTTGGAAATTTACTCTATTCTATTTTTCAATGTTGTGCTTTGATTCTAATTTATTTTTTTACTAATTACTATTGTTTTAAAAATTTATTTTATTCATTATGTCTATATAATGCTGTCCACTTCTTCTTATTTCTGTTTTAAATTAAATACATCTTATATGTATATCAATAGAAATAGATTTACATTAGAATTTTTACATTCTCTTTTTTTGCTTAATATTTTTACTTGTTTACAATTAAACTCATGGTTATTTTTTATACCATGTTTTGCTAATGCTGAGGAAATAATATTTTCATGAATTTTAGTATTTTTTATATGTCCATTTATTCTATTTCTTAAATTTTATGAAGCCTCATCTATGAATTATGACGTCTCACTTGTTATTAGATTTGTTTACAGTTTATTCTATAAATAACATTTTACTTACTTTCTTTTTCTACTTTATCTTTCATATTTGACAGGAAATTATATAATTTATTATTATACAAACCAAATTTAAAATTATAGTGGAACCATTTTTATTCAAGTGGAACTTATAAATTTTGTTTGAGAATTATTCAAAACCACTACGATGATTGTATCATCCATAACAAATTTCTCAAACATCTCTTATTCAAGGAAAATAATATATTGAGCTAAATGGTATTTTTAATTACTCAATGCTCGAGCTAAAATCCAGGTCGTAACTGACAGCTTCTGATTTTCGCCCCCGTAAAATGGCGCGGATGGGGTTGAAAGAAGGGAGTTATCTCTCCCTCCAGTGGCCGGGGAGGTAAAGCTCTCTCAATGGATAAGGGCGGGCTGTTGAGGCTCTTGAGCGAGTTGCCAATAATGTCGTCTCTTCTAAAGCTCAATTTACTTGGCAGTGTACCAAGTAAAAAAAAAATCTAAATGTCCCTTACGTCTATTTTGTGGAATGGAAGTTTTAAAAATAATGTTTTCAATATTTTAATTTTTTTTTTGTGTTATACAAAGTAGATACTTTAACATGTTGTCAACTCATGGTGATATCAAATGTGGAAGTGAAAACATCAACAGAATTAGTTCGAGAAATTCTCTAAGAAATCTAATATTATGGATAACTTAATTTAAGTTGATATAGAGTTCTTAACTTAATATAGAGTTCATATAATGCTGATCCTGAAGAGAAAGAATATCTCAAAAACGTAGATCTGTTACATAAAATTCACATAACTTCCAATATAATAAGAAAAACAAAATTTTGTAATCTAAAAAACTGTTTTAAATAAATTTTAACTCAAACAAAACAAAATAAATTTGTTAGAAAATAGAAACTGGTAGTTACAATAAATAATAAAAACTTAAATATGAAAGGAAAACAATTACATGCAAATTCTCTGTTTCTGTTTACAGGTACGAAAATTAACTGCAGGTCAAAAAATATGTTTAAGTATTTTTTAAAGTTTATTTTATGTTGTCTGAGCTTACATATATTCAGAATTTCTACTATATCAATTCCGTTTCCTTTCTAGTATTTGCTAATTTTATAATTTGGTACAATTTACTAAAATATGTCTACCTAGTAAATATATATATATATATTACTACTGAAAATAAGGTGGAAATCTTTTTCTCAAAACAAGACTGCAGATTGATGACATACTGCACTGCACTAGTCATCCGTCTTATTCCACAACCTTGAAGTACAAAAAATAACATATTTTATGCTTTATTAGTGTAATTACAAAGCAGTATTGAAAGTGGCCGAAATAAAAGTAGGACATTAGCATACGGCAGCTGTTTTTTGTAGTTCCTATTAAGTTCTCAATGTATCTTTGATTTTTTCCTCAAGAATCTGTAATATTGAATTATAACTTATCTGCATTCATCATCGGAAACGTACATGAATGCAGCTAATGTTTATTTCAAATATATTTCACTTTAATTAGTTTTTATTTTATTAAAAAAGTTCATTGGTGGGAAACGGGATGATGTGTCACTGTCTGAAATACCTATTATTTATTTATTTCTACAAAATTGCACAACTCATAGCTAAGTCTCGAAATCTGAAAATTACAGTTATGAACCGTTCCTCCTTATGTCAGGATTACAGTGGTTCAAATTATTTGAAAATCAATTGCTGAATAAACTTTAGAGACAGTATGCTACTTAAAAATTGAAAAGGCAATAAAACGCATGTACGGGATACGTACCAAGTGAATAAACGCTGTCAAATACTTGGGATTCCTGTTGTATACAAATAGGACTGAGTTGATACTCAGGATGTATTAATTTTAGATAAGACAAAATTAAAAAAAATATGAGATAGAAAAACAATAGATAAATATAATTTCCAAGAATCCACAAAATAGAAATAATAAATTTTTGAATAATTATTACATAAAAGGAATTAGTTATAACAGGAATGACAAATATATGAAAGGATTGTGCGACTATAATTATCTAAAACAGCAGTAAACTTCAATCAAGGTTTTTAAGAAAATTATTAAATTTTATTTAATGTATTTTTTTATATCTTTATTGTAATTTACAACTGTATATTATACGATAGATTCAGTAAATTTGATCTTATAATGTAATTTAATATTTATATTTATCTTTTAAATTGACAATCCTACTGGGATGGCATGATTGATTTACACCCTTTAGAAGCGTCAAATATGTACCAACTTAAAATTCTGATCATTTTGAGGGTTAGGTAAGTGAATTCAAGATGTTCAGTGAGACATATTTATATATTTTATTGTAAATCTCTAAATAAAAGAAAGCTTTGTTTTCAATATTTCTCGTACACTTAGGCCCAAGGAATTGATTCGTTTTTTATCTCTTGGTCCTTAGCATGTAATTAAATGTTATAAATAACAGAGAAGACCATACTATACTAAATACTTCAGATCATGATCAAGTTGAGACTGTTACATTCGTGAGGAGATATTGATCAGCTCTTAACTAGGTGAGTGGTAGTCATCTCTCAGGAAGATTCAATCTCGAACGTATTAGCACCTTTGGCTACAGTACCACCTTTATAGGCCCACAGTTTATTTTCTCCATCTGAGATTCAGTTATCCAGCTCAACTCTAATCTCTTTTAATAGTATTAAAAAAATAAATTTTATGTTAAAAATATCTAAAAAATAATTTATCAAAATTAGACATAGCTTTATGATACAAATGCTAGTCGACTTGATTAATTTAGTTCAGTAAATTGGATGTGAAGTCAAAGGAACAGCTCTAGCCTTATATCAACCTCGTTCAGGAAGATAACAGTTTTCGTTGAAGGAAAACGTGGATTATTCATGGACTATTTCTCATTAAAACTTTATTCCTTTTCTTTTCAGGAATTTATACCTTTTATTTAACTTATCCATTCATTGTGACTTAAAAGCTTATCCTTCCCATTGTCCTTTATAGATGCGAAACATGACCTCTAGGACTAAGAGAAGAACCTACATCTTGACAAACGACTAACCTGGAATCCTCACACAAGACTGAAAAGACAGGAAACTGCACGCAGATTCCGACTATTACAGCACTTACTAGACAAACGGTCTAAACTTATTACAAAAGACTGATCTACATGACAATAATAAGGCCCATCTGGACATACGGAGTTGAGCTTTGGGGCTCCCATAAACCTTCGAATTCCTCTCGTATTCAATCTTTACAATCCAAAATCCTTCGTAAAATCCTCAATGCTCCTTATTTTGTTACTAATAAAACCATCCATAAAGACCTAAATGTTCCTTATGTAACCGATCTAGCCCGAACCCGCTATTATTCCTTCCATAATAAACTCCTTGCTTTCTCTTCCATTCCTGGCAATCCTCCGAGGCGCCTGAAAAGAAGATGGCCTCGTAACCTTATATTGTAAACTGTTTTTAGAGTTCTACTACTGGGTAGTTTCTCTACATCCTGTATCATATCATTATGTCATTATGATCAAATTTACTGGTTGTATTTTTTTATACAGTTGTAAATATCAATAAATAAATAAAATTAAAAAAAATTGTTTCTTTATCAAAAAAGGAAACAGCATTATTTAAAGAGAACAAAAACAAGGATATAAAAAGTAGGACTAACATTCAGTTCGAAAAAAAAAAAATAACAAATGGCAATAAATTAATAGTTAGAACCTAATTATGAACAGAAGACCCCGAAATGTTATACGGATGAAATAATGAATAAAGAAGTAAAATAAAGGGCTCTTGAAAGAAAAAGAATAAAGTTTCAACAGAAAGAAAACCTTTGGAACTTATGTTCTGGAATTACAACTGATTGTTAATTTATAAAATTTGTCATTAATGCACTAAATATTGGCCTGAAATGTTACAAATACTGTTAGTTTTTCATATAAATACATTTTAATTATTTTGTAAGCAATAGCGTAAATTTTTGCTATACTGTATTTACTGACCAGCAATTATTATTATTATAAAACACTCTGAAAACTGTTTAGTCCATTCTTACACCTCATCAATTTTCAGCTCCCCATTGCTTACATGGGAAATCTCATTAGTTGTCGGCAAAAGTTCCGTGAAGTCAGTATTTATCTTGGCAAGAATTTCCATCATACATCTTACTTATTATTCTTGTAAGGTCAGGGTTAATGCCAGCTTTAATGGCGGGGGGATTGTCATAGCATTCTTCGAGAAATCAAGGAATTCCACATGATGGGATATTTAAATTTTTGATTAATCTACAATTTTTAGAAGAAAAGTTGACACAGAAGGAGCAGCGTCGTTTGTTGATAATAAACTGTGCTGCTATCTCCAAGAAAGCGGGTTCAATTCTGGCTGCGACAGATAATTATTTATTCTGTTAATGTAGCGGCGAGTCAACTCCAGGGTTTACTCAGCCTTATATACCCTTAGTTAGAGAACAACCTGGTGATCGAGCTTGATTTGGTCCGAACCATCTCCTTAAACAACAGTTGGCCTAGTAACAGTACATCTTTATTAGTACTTTATTCCAAGGACTCCAGTCACTGCTTCGTCCCATGTAGAATGATCGACAGTGTTCACTTTGAAACATAATGAGACAACGTCAATGCATTTCAAGTACAGTCTTTCACGGTATTTGATAATTGGGAAGCTAAACCGAGTATAATCGCATTCGAAACCAACTGACTACAGTTTAGGAGATGCACAGTTGCGTACAGTTGCCGCCTGCAGATGTTACCACGCACGGGCACCGCTGAAGCGAGACGTGACGTACCCAAAGAGCACAACGTGCGGTAGAAATGCGACCACGGATCTGACTAATCCCGTACGAACGCGAGTGGAATCAGAAGCGATAGCTCTGTTCCTGATATGGTGAGAATTAATTAAACTAATACAGAGCTGCCTTACCTCGGCCACTAATTGGTCCCATTAGAGGGGAAGGCGTAGGCACGGCGCGGCAGTTTGTCAGGCAAGCTGTGCCGGCATTAGCAGAGCTCGCAGCACATGTTCCGCCATGGACGTGCTCTTTCACGTAAGTTTTTCCCATTTTCTCAAAACTGTTTCGATATCTTTATCGCTCTTCCTCCTGGCCTATTTATAACCCGGGTCCTATCTATCCTCTCCAGATAGTAGCCACTTCTTTTCCTTTTTATCTCCTACCGGGCCCTCCGTAGAGGATTGTTTTCGGCTTTATGGCCCAGCACCTCATTTATCAGCGACGGTGGAAGGCTATATTGTCCTGCTTAGTAAAAATTCAATATCTTCCGATCTATAAAAATTCCGAGAAGTCATTTTTGAGATTTTGATATTACTATAATCAGGAAAGCTGGTTTTCAATTTTAACAATCTTTAAAATGCAGTAATAAAATAAGTTTCTTAATTAACGTCTTAAAATACAGTATTTTCAAACCTACCAAATGGTTTCGATTGTACAAGAAGTCAAGGATTCGTCTAATGCTGTATAAAATAAAGATTGAGATTGCTATAATTTACTTCATTATAATATTCATTCATTTTTATTTAATTATTATCAAACATATTATTTAAGTTATTTGATATATTACTTATATGAAACAAATTGAAAGGGTAAAAAAGGACTTTATGTTCTGCCAGCGAGACAGCACTAGAATATTATCATGTTATTAGAAATTCTATACTTACCGAAAATGATTTAACTCTAGGTGGTAAAATCCCCGTTCTTGGTTGTGCTGTTGATTTGATATTATTGGGTGAAAACGAATGAAATATAATGAAAATTATAAAACCACATTGATAAAATTTAAATTCCTCTCGTATTCAATCCTTACAATCCAAAATCCTTCGTAAAATCCTCAATGCTCCTTACTTTGTCACAAATAAAATCATACATAAAGACCTTAATGTTCCCTATGTGACCGATCTAGCCCGAACCAGATATCACTCCTTCCATTATGAACTCTCTAACCACTCAAACCCCCTAATTTCTAATCTTGCACCCTCTTCCATTCCTGACAATCCTCCGAGGCGCCTAAAAAGAAGATGGCCACGAGACCAGCTAATGTAAAATGTCATTAGAGTGCTACCTATGGGTAGTTTCTCTACACGCCTGTAACACTCCAATTTAAATTATATCAGATTTACTAAATGTATTATAATGTACAGTTGTAAATAGCAATAAATAAATATTTAAAAAAAACTTAGTAGTTAGAATTTAAAAACTGCTATCATTCAAGTTGTTCCTCATGGATGCGGAACGTGGCCTCTTACACTAAGGGAAGATCAGCGTCTTGGGGTTTTTGAAAGTATTTAAAAAAAAAAAAGAATTATCTTTAAAGTTTATAAGCCTACACAATACTGAATTAAGGGATTAGCGCCCGGTAAATATAATTCAGGTTAATGGATAGCGGCAAGTATTATGGACGGCGATGTAGTGCTTACTAACGAACGGATCTCCAAAATGTTAATAAACTCTGAATTGATGGAAGAAGGTCTTAGGGGTAGACCGTAGCGTGCATTTGGTTTTGCCGCCACAGTGATTGGTGGTATCGGAATTGAATCTTCGGGTTCACCTAGCCTTTTTTTCTTATTTTAAGAACTAGCTCAAAAAAAAACATGTTAATTTGACATGTCGCAAGCTAACGATCATATCAGTAACAAAAAAATGTACACGAAGTGAATTAATAACTCGATAAATTAGTTGGTTCTAATTGAAGTGGAGTAGTCTCGATTAGAATATAGTAATGATGAAATTGCCCTTTAAAATTTCAACCAATCTAGATAATTGAACTAATTGACTAATTGCCTTGTTTAATTACTACCTGGCGTGGTAATACGACAATATTTTATTTATTAATTTTGGTAATAACTCCAGCTTTTAAGACAGCTTATTACTAATACAATCCAAATTAAAAATGTCGCCAATATTTTTTTAATAAAAATATAAATTTGGATTTAGACTGGGTAAAACCCATGATAGAATTAACCGAATCATTAAGATCACTTGTTAAAAAACATGAGCACGCAAAGTTATTAAAATTTAATCTTAGGATTTTACAAGTATAAAACTCAGGTATCTTCTCTGGAAGTTTTTTTAATTTTTAAAATTTTTTTTTTAATTTTTAAAAAAAAATCAAACCTTCTTTTAAACAACCTCTGTTAAATATAATTCCGGTTTTCCTTATTTCTTATTGGTCTTGAGTCGTCGATTAAATTTGACCAAGTTTGAGTCCTTTTCTTAAAGTTACCTCTCGAAAAAAAAAAACTCGTTGGGTTGCCTCATACACATCATACTTATAACTAGGGAAGCACAATTTTTTTTATAATCCTATTAATATAAATAGTCATAGCATAATTTTTTTTTTAATCGTTGCATTACAAAATTTTCTGCATTTTGTACAAAAATTATTCATGATTTATTATTTACTATTTCTTTCTGCACACATTTTAATTTTTTCTCCCAGCCTTTTATCGTTATTTAAATATGTTTAATTTTTCCATTATTTCAATTCTAAAAAATGTTCTCTCTTTTTTTCCATCACTCATAAAAAAAAATTAAGTTAAAAGCATAAAAAAATATATAGGCATTTTAAACATAGTAAAATCAAAAATACATACATATATTACATATATATAAAACTTAACATGGTCGTCCCCATATACAATATATTGATATTAAAAAACATTCTAAGACTTGTATATAAAAAATAAAATAGAATAAGTAAATATATTAACCTAAAAGTTAAAATGAATAAATAAATATATTAAGCTAAAAGTTAAATGTAATAAATATGAAATATTATAGATTTATAAAATAATTTAGATACAAAATGTGCAATATATGCAAGCTCTCCACTGAGACAACGCCATCCTTTTAGTTACCATGCATGTGATGGTGGATGATTTCCAGGGAGTCCATAATTATTCGTTCTACCATTTTCGCCACTTTCTTGATAACAAAGCTCCAGGCTGCTAGTTGTGTTTGGTAAAGCTCTATGAGCTCCGAACCAGAGGCCTATCACGTTGAAGTCTCTTGAAAGAGATACATTTATTATAAATTTCCTTATTTTCTCTATCAACTTTCTTGCCTGGTCAAGGTCATTTCTTTCATATCTCACTGTGGGATCCTGAATGAAAGCTGACCTGTCTTAGGAAAAGCGACAATATTAAAAATAAATTATTTAAAATTTTTAAATCTTCAATTCATTGTTCAACGTGTAATAACTAGGGCGATGTATGGTGTTCATACATCCTTGCCCCAGCGCCTGCGTACTGCTACAATTATACAACGAAATTCCTCAGGCCTTCATAAATGTATCACGACCTCGTACAATAAATAATCCAGGGGTTAGAGTCCTTCAATTATGTAAATATATGCTGGAAAGTTATCAGGGCTCGTTCGGAGGGGCTCGGGGCAATAAGGGAAACGTTTATACAGGGGTAACAAAATCAGGCTACGATGTTTATTTAAGGAATTGAGAGAACTAAACGGATGGGGACCACCATCAAAAGCTGTCCTAACTCTTTTGCCCTTCTTGAACAGTATTGAGTTACATAAAGTTTTACTATTTATAGATTTATTTATTTATATATTTATATGCTCGTGGATTGATGATAATATTGTAGTTCATAAGCAATATTTTTGTAATATACGTCAAATATTGGGTTTTCGCTCCTAGAAGGAATAATTTAGAAAAGTAGTTCTACTAGCAAATATATAATATATAAAGAGGTCTATACCCCTCACATTGATAAGAATTTGTTAAATAAAAATTTGTTATCAATGAACGAATCTTTTATATATTTGGAGGCGTTCGGCTAACTAACGAAACTCCGTCTTAATTCTTTTATTATTATACTTGAAAACAAAATTCAATCATGATTTAATCTTCTTAGAATTGAAATACCACCATATGAAATGCAATTCCAAGATTAGCCAGAAGTTCATGGAAATGAAAATTTATATGTATTGCTACTTTAATTGAGAATCTCGAACGAAAAAATACACATTTCTCTCAAGTAAGATATTAACTGCTCTTACAAATTTACAAAAGAAGTAATTATCTTCAATATATGCAAGAAATTTTCGGATTCAGTTCAAAAAAATTGAATTTGGTATTTCTAGTGTCTATGACTCGAAATAAATTTTTGAAGCATTGTATTTACAAAATATTGATAATATCATAAAAATTGTGTTTGACATATTTATGATTTTGGTTTCAGTACGAATGTTTGTGCTAAAATAATAATATTGTTTTGTTTTTTTAAAGTAACTTTTAAATTAATAAATAAATTACCATTAAGACAATAAATACATCAATTTATTTAAAACAATTTTGTCATATTTGAGACAGTTTATTAAAATTGGGGGGAAATCTCCATCGTTACACATTTATTGAGTAAACCGTTACTCTATGAGAACCAATATCTTCATTCTCAATCACTAATGCTACAGCAAGCCAGTTGAGGCTGTACAACAGCAGTGCCAAATTCGAACAAGTTCAGTGATGTTCACCTATGCTACAACAACAACATAGAAAAACCCGCTTTGGTGGACTTAACCGGCACCTCGGTTTAACCGATAGTGAAATAAATAAATTACTAAGAAACCATTTACCAAAGAAAACAAAACAACTAACTATTGATACTGACTACTCTTAAAAACTGAAAGATTGTTTTTAAAATTTATGACATATTAATTAAGTGTTAAATTTAAATAT
>NW_027113841.1:38141-42063 GCF_000696795.3 Halyomorpha halys | reverse complement strand
ATATATATCAACTGTCTTTTAAATTCAAATAACTATATTTATAACACATATTATTAGTTACCATGTAGTGGCATTATAAATACATTTTTCCAATAATGGAGATGTTTAAAAAAATTATTTAAGTTTTTTCACCTCATTGAACGCCTAGAAATGTATGACTCAGACTTCCAATTTATGAGGCTCTTGCATCCTCTAATGCCCGGGCAAATCTTCCTCCTGTTAGTATGTATCAAAACAATTTCTATTGAAAGAGAATTTTCTTTTAATTTTACTTTTCATGTATTGTTCATATTTTTTAGAACTTCAATTATCATTAATTCATCTCAAAATTCATATATTTTTTTAGTATTAATTTCAAGCTCACATTATTTTTAAGTGTTTCTTTATTTTTTGTAAGTTTCAAGTTTAATTTACTTGCACTATCTTTCTTTTTTATTTATTTTAGTTGGTATATTTTTCATTTAATAAATTTAAATCCTTTTTAAACTTTACGTTTAAAATATTACATTATAAAATTCGACTCATCACTAGATCTTTCTCATCTACTAAATTTATTATAGTAAAGTTTTTTAAAAACTTACATCCGTCGTTACCTGTATATTTAAATAAATATATTTGTGATCCTCGGAATAATATAATCAGTTTTTCTACTACCCTTTCTTATGCATCTTCTATGTTTTTTTTTGTTTTTTAATCCCCCTCCCTTGCCATTTCTGGCATACGGAGTGCGGGAGCAGTGGGGTTGTGCGCAGGGGTTTGCGCATAATGGATCTTCTATGTATCATGGAATAAATTAATTTTAAAAAATACTCCGTTGATGAGATTTTTTTGTTTCTTAGGTCGTGAAATATATTCAGTCGCTCCCAATGAGAATGTTTCTCAGCTTTTTTATTCAAGTATATAAGGATATATTTGTCAATTAAATCCACTCTTAGTTTGCGCCCTGTGTTGTGTTTCCTCTTTTCACCCATTATCAGTGACTATGTCTACTCATGAAGTTGTCTGATATTGTTTGATCTCAGTATTATTAAGAAGAAAGTCAAAAGAAATTTCGAAAAAGGTTGATAGTTATTGTAAAATATTATCACAATTAACGATAACAATTAGCCCATATTAGCCTACAATAAAGGAAACGTTCAGCCTAGAATGTTTAACTGTTCCCTTAGAACGAAAATAATTCCTTATAGTATTAAAACGTATCACAGAGCCTTCGCTGTCATGATAGTGATTTTCCATCACGATGGCACTATTATACTGTTAGACTATTATTCATGACAGCGTCTGCTGTTTCAAATAGGAGAAAAGGAAAACTGAATTTTTAAAGCATTAATGAAACTATTAAATAATTATTTTTTTAAATTCCTCTTCTTTTTTTATATATATTTTTTTTCTCAATGAAGTACATAATTATTGCACATTCTAATCTGCATAAACTGGCACGATACTCGTATATTACGCAATACAAGGCAAATGGTTTTAACCCAGTGACGGCGACCGAGGGAACTCATCTAGTCACAGTGGATGTATGGTTTCAACACCGTTACACGTTCACCTGTGTTTATAGGAGACCTTGGTCTGGTCACACATCGGGTGAAGCTATTACTACAGCACGCCCAGGCGACGAGCCAGCATATTGTCCTGGGTGACTTCAATGCCCGGCACACCGCCTGGTTGTGTAGCAGCAGGTATCCACTGGGTACCTACATCACCAAGGCCAAGCTGGCTTTCTTTCACCCGGGAGTGCACACCTTTAGGCATGTGTCTTGCCCTTCGTGTACCTCAACCCTCGACCTGCTCCTGACCAGAAATATGCACTCGGTCACGGATTGTCTAGCATTACCCTACGGACCATCGGACCACAGGCATGTACTTATAATTTTAAGGGTACGCCTGCCACACCACCGGCAAGCAAGTACATAATCCACAAGGCCTTCTGGAAAGAATACAGATCGGGAGTTGCCGAAGCACTGCCAAAAATGGTACTATATCGCACACCGAAAGAGGTGGACTCAGCGGAGCAGGTGATCACCACTACTATCCAGGAGGCAGCCAATAGAAACATACCAAAGTTCGTGAATGGAAGACCGCGCTCTAGCATGACCATCTTATATATATATATATATTTAAATAAATGATTTCTAAAATATTAATTTATTATGAATGGTGTGTTAGTTAACCCATAAACAGCTGGAAAAAAGGCAGCATTTAAAAATAAACTTCCACATATAGTTCCAAGGCTTGTATGTTTGTGATAGATTTTATAGGGGTGAAGATGAGAATATTCAAAAATGGCTTTAGGATTGGCCGAAACCTAACTGAAGTGTTGAGTGTATAAGTATAGAATAGAATAAAAAGAGTATTTTTTTATTTAGTAAATTAACAACTATCGTATAATATTACCATTTAAAAGAATACAAGACCGAGTTATGCGTTGGACGTTCGTTGAGTGCACACCATCTATCCTCATACGCTGCCTGCTCCAGACAGAAGTGAAAAATTGGGTGTTGCTGAACTAGGAAGTAGCCAGTGGAATGTGTGACTATAAATCTTGCCATGGCTTAGGGAACCCTACACCACACACCACACCTACCGCAATTTTCAGATCTTTGTTTTTGTTAACTTCACCTACCATGGTTTGTCTTTTAATTTTTTTATTTCTGCTTGCCACATAATCAATATTCTGCTTTTAATATGTTACATTTTTTTTTTAATATCAATATTGTAACTCGGACTATCTTCGTTAACATACACTATGGCAGAGTAATGGGATTGCATGATCTGAACATGATAGTGACGAGAAATCTATCAGAGATTGCCTGATCCATATTTTGATCGATTTTATTCGATGGTTCTAACATCAGATTTATGCACGGCTTGCAAAATAAATAATTATAATATGTTGTAAAATTTGAAAAATACTATTTTTAACCCGACTAATATTATTATTGTATATTTTGTAATTTTACATATACCTTTTGGTGTATTGTGTGACTTTGTGTTTCATTAGACAACCTCCACATAGTATTAGTATGAATTCGTGAGGGGAGAAACCTTATAACAAAAACACTCCTGACGTTGTACTTCCACATAATGTAGCATATCCCTGCTTCAGAGGCGTTTCGACCATTTTAGTGGCCGTGTGTCAGTAATGTGTGTACCATTTAGGTTGTAGTGTCCAGCGAGTGAAATGTTTTGTAGTTTTCTTATTATGCCAGTCACAAAAAGTATGCCCCTTGTTTAATGATTTATTTATAGAGGAATCTAGATTGAAAGATCTGTATTTACTGAAGGCGGAATTTTGGAATTGAAAGTCTACATAGGACTAAGCTACATGTTTATTTTAAGTTTGTTAGTGAGTGAAAATTTATTTCTATTGTGTAGTAGTATTCTTCATCATATACCATCATGAATGTTATGTCGGAATGACATGGTAAGAATGATTGTACCTATACTTATTCCAATATTTAAAAAAAAATGGCCTAAAATCTGGATGTAATTTAAACAAACGGTATTCCAGACAAGTACTCACTGCCAGCTAGAATACTGAGCCAGAAGCATTGAGGTAGAGTGTGGTCCCAGCTGAAGTCGTCACCATCGGCGAAAAAGAGGACCTTGAGCAGATTCAGGGAGGGCCCAGGCCTGCACCTCGGCGGTCCGCTGCAGTTCTGGGCGAACCCGCATCCGCTCAGGGTCAGCTGTTCCAGTCTCTTGCAGCTTCGAAGGATCACGTGGGGGTCCACTTCTTCCACTACCTAAGGAATAAAAGAATCTCTTAAATATTATTTTATACCCGTTGTTCCGGTCATCTTCAACAAATGAATATATATCTATACATATAATTATGAGAGATAGCTGACCGTGGATGATAAATGAGGAGAAGATGGTTGGGGGTGCGGTCAATGAATCAATTTCATTGACCGCA
>NW_027113841.1:25048-38031 GCF_000696795.3 Halyomorpha halys | reverse complement strand
ATATATATCAACTGTCTTTTAAATTCAAATAACTATATTTATAACACATATTATTAGTTACCATGTAGTGGCATTATAAATACATTTTTCCAATAATGGAGATGTTTAAAAAAATTATTTAAGTTTTTTCACCTCATTGAACGCCTAGAAATGTATGACTCAGACTTCCAATTTATGAGGCTCTTGCATCCTCTAATGCCCGGGCAAATCTTCCTCCTGTTAGTATGTATCAAAACAATTTCTATTGAAAGAGAATTTTCTTTTAATTTTACTTTTCATGTATTGTTCATATTTTTTAGAACTTCAATTATCATTAATTCATCTCAAAATTCATATATTTTTTTAGTATTAATTTCAAGCTCACATTATTTTTAAGTGTTTCTTTATTTTTTGTAAGTTTCAAGTTTAATTTACTTGCACTATCTTTCTTTTTTATTTATTTTAGTTGGTATATTTTTCATTTAATAAATTTAAATCCTTTTTAAACTTTACGTTTAAAATATTACATTATAAAATTCGACTCATCACTAGATCTTTCTCATCTACTAAATTTATTATAGTAAAGTTTTTTAAAAACTTACATCCGTCGTTACCTGTATATTTAAATAAATATATTTGTGATCCTCGGAATAATATAATCAGTTTTTCTACTACCCTTTCTTATGCATCTTCTATGTTTTTTTTTGTTTTTTAATCCCCCTCCCTTGCCATTTCTGGCATACGGAGTGCGGGAGCAGTGGGGTTGTGCGCAGGGGTTTGCGCATAATGGATCTTCTATGTATCATGGAATAAATTAATTTTAAAAAATACTCCGTTGATGAGATTTTTTTGTTTCTTAGGTCGTGAAATATATTCAGTCGCTCCCAATGAGAATGTTTCTCAGCTTTTTTATTCAAGTATATAAGGATATATTTGTCAATTAAATCCACTCTTAGTTTGCGCCCTGTGTTGTGTTTCCTCTTTTCACCCATTATCAGTGACTATGTCTACTCATGAAGTTGTCTGATATTGTTTGATCTCAGTATTATTAAGAAGAAAGTCAAAAGAAATTTCGAAAAAGGTTGATAGTTATTGTAAAATATTATCACAATTAACGATAACAATTAGCCCATATTAGCCTACAATAAAGGAAACGTTCAGCCTAGAATGTTTAACTGTTCCCTTAGAACGAAAATAATTCCTTATAGTATTAAAACGTATCACAGAGCCTTCGCTGTCATGATAGTGATTTTCCATCACGATGGCACTATTATACTGTTAGACTATTATTCATGACAGCGTCTGCTGTTTCAAATAGGAGAAAAGGAAAACTGAATTTTTAAAGCATTAATGAAACTATTAAATAATTATTTTTTTAAATTCCTCTTCTTTTTTTATATATATTTTTTTTCTCAATGAAGTACATAATTATTGCACATTCTAATCTGCATAAACTGGCACGATACTCGTATATTACGCAATACAAGGCAAATGGTTTTAACCCAGTGACGGCGACCGAGGGAACTCATCTAGTCACAGTGGATGTATGGTTTCAACACCGTTACACGTTCACCTGTGTTTATAGGAGACCTTGGTCTGGTCACACATCGGGTGAAGCTATTACTACAGCACGCCCAGGCGACGAGCCAGCATATTGTCCTGGGTGACTTCAATGCCCGGCACACCGCCTGGTTGTGTAGCAGCAGGTATCCACTGGGTACCTACATCACCAAGGCCAAGCTGGCTTTCTTTCACCCGGGAGTGCACACCTTTAGGCATGTGTCTTGCCCTTCGTGTACCTCAACCCTCGACCTGCTCCTGACCAGAAATATGCACTCGGTCACGGATTGTCTAGCATTACCCTACGGACCATCGGACCACAGGCATGTACTTATAATTTTAAGGGTACGCCTGCCACACCACCGGCAAGCAAGTACATAATCCACAAGGCCTTCTGGAAAGAATACAGATCGGGAGTTGCCGAAGCACTGCCAAAAATGGTACTATATCGCACACCGAAAGAGGTGGACTCAGCGGAGCAGGTGATCACCACTACTATCCAGGAGGCAGCCAATAGAAACATACCAAAGTTCGTGAATGGAAGACCGCGCTCTAGCATGACCATCTCCGGAGGACTCATGATGACCATCGTCAGTTTTGGAAGCTGGTCAGAAACTTTGTCACCAAGAGAAGAACTGTACTACTTACGTGGTACGTACAGGGAACGACCTGTTGGCTGCCCTTCTGGCCTCAAGCTATACAATGAAGAATGCTGAGCGGACGTCTAAGGCTCCTACACCACTTGGGAGGTCACCGAGTCCCGTTGAGAAGCCCATATTCTCCACCTTGAGCGAGCTGAAGTCGGTACTACGCCGCACAAAGGGTAACAAAATGTTTGGGCAGGTGGGATCCCAAGCGTACTCTTGAAGGGTAAAGCCTTCCTGAGGAACATTTTCAACTCGTGAATACGATCTCTTACTTCCTAACTGCCTGGAAACATGCGATCGTAGTGCTGCTACTCGGGGAAGAAAGGAGACTTGCCTAAGCACTACCGCCCGATCAGCCTCCTCTCTCATATGAGCAAGGTCCTCTGTTCCAGAATTCAAAGGCCGTAGGCTCATCAAGTTGTTTGATGGGATGAAGCAAGCGCTAACCGGTTGTTCAGAGAGGTCGCTCCTCCACCAAGAACCGGAAGGTTCCCTTGGTCAACGTCCTTGTCGGGAGAAGGGCTTCGGGCTCTGCAGCCTGAAGTTATCTCAACCCTTTTATCCCCCATTGGAGTGGCCCTCCCCGTTCTTTGTACCCTCCCCCTCGCCAGCGACGCCAGGGCCAATATTGTAACCCCCGCATTCAGCGGACCCAGCCCAACCCCTAATAATGTCACGTGGCATTAATTATTATTTAATCAAATTAAATATCTCTGTATATATTTAGATATGCATTAATTCTGCTATTTATATATTCAATAAAAGAGGTAAGAAAAAAAATGAATGGTCTGTGGTTGTTCGATAAGTAGTTCTTATTTATCGAATATTTCCCCTCATTCTTATCCGATATTTTCTATAAACCATCTTAAGATCGTGGAGTGGTGAGTTTATGACCTAGCCATTTGTCATGATGAAATAGATACGTGCTGAGCTCCGTGTTAGCGGCAGTAGGAAGCTAATGCAGTTTTATAACGCCACTAATCCAGATAAATTTGTCCTCGACGGCCATATTTTACAACTGGGTTCTCTTCCAATGCCTATATACCCTATATATTTTCCTGATGGCAAAACCGCCCTCTAGTAGGCTTTAGGAAATTAACAGTATTTTATTTGTTTATACACGGTTGATGTTGAAAACTGCTATTTTTAGTTTTGAGTTAAGATTTTTTTAGTTAATTAAATATATATATTTTAATGCATTTACTTTCTTTTTTAGGTGTAAAATAGAATTTATTTATTAAAGAATAATAATTCAATAGTCCTGGTGGCGGGCAATAAAGGTACCAAAATAGCATAGTTTAGATATTTACGCTCGTTAGAGGTTTTGATAAATGAAAAGCTGTTAACATTACCTTCTCTCTCCAATCTGTGGATTTGCACCAATATCAGTGAATTTCATTATGTTTGGCCTAGGTATGAACAAATCTCTGAAGTTAATCATGGTCATCCTCCCGTTTCCGTCAATAATCCCCGCATTGAATAACCTAATATTTGTCATTTTACTTTGATAACTGAATTTACGTTCTTCTAAAAATAACATAACTGCATATCAATAAAAATTTAAACCAATATAGGGTAAACACAGTTGTAATTATTAAAACATGATTATCGATGGTATATATGGTATTGTTTGCACAATTGCGGCATATTGATAACAAAGAATGTGAAGTAATGCATGGAGTTTAAAGGACATTAGGTAAGAGGGGAATAGAAAATTCGTTTGAAATTTCTCCCAATAAAGTCTTGGCATCTTGAGTACGAAGATTGGTTACAGAAGCTGAGGATGAGCATATGCAGGATTTTGGTCGGATTTTCCGTCTTTAATAAATGGATTGTCTCAAAACAGCTGGTTATTAAAAGAGACTATGCACTTTTTGAGACACTTAAATGTCAAGCTGAGAAAAATATTAAACGAATTTCTACTGTTTAATGACAATAATCTATAAATTTGAATATTTAATGTAAATTAAAGATACCTTGAATTCCAAAGCCCTCAGGGTAGTTGAGCCAAACTGATCTAACAGGGGTACGAAATCCTGGAAGTCTAGTAGAGTTCTCTCACCACTGGTAACACAGACGGCACTGATGTCTGTAATGGTCTTGAGTAGCGTGAGGTGGCCCACGACGTGATGTGGTGTAGACGTGTCGAACCTGAGCCTGATGGACGTGGCTTCTGGACATAGGATAGCGGACAGCCTCAAAGCTTCTGGTGGCAGGACGGCTTTTGGAGACATCCTGCATCTTACCTGGAAGCAGAAAGAGGCTGATCGTTATTCCATAGTATTAAAATCCATACAATCTTTTACCTTAGCAATTAGTTGTAATTGCATTAAATTTTAATGTCACAGCAGAGTGCTAGCCGCTAACCCAAGAATCAATTTTGAAATGGATATACAATAGGAAGTTAAGACTCGACATTACTGAACTAATATCAGCATTCAATTTTATTGACCTATCTCAAAGTATAACAAGGATGTTACATTATTAATATCCTGTTCTCTACCATTGTTCTTATCCTCTCTTACCCGCTCCAGTAACATCCCATCGCCTTTTGTTCTGAAACCACTAATCAGTACAATCTTTAGTATCGTGGTCACTAGTCGGTTGTCATTACTACCAGAAAAAAAATTTCATATTTCTTGTATAAATTAAATAAGGCATTTCTTTTTTGAGTAATACAACTCAACATTTTTACAGTGGGCATAGTTTCATGAATTGAAGGAATGCTATTGTTTCAACGATTAACTCATTAGATGAATGAATTATTATAATGTGCTAAATTATGCGATTGACAAAAAAAAAATTAAACAAACATTTTTTGTTTATTCGTTCATAATTTTGTTATCAGTAACTAGCTTTTATTATTTTTCTTTCCGAAATCTATTTGTCTACATCTTAATTATGGAACAATAGATTTTTAGTGGTATAATCCAAATAGCAACCAAGGCAGGTATGCGGTGGTTGGAATTTCAATTAAAAATTTCCACAAGTTAATGTGCTGTTTAATGAGATCCGAGTTTGTTGCTGAGTTAGTAGGAATCGTTGAGGAGCGGTGAGGGAGCAGTTGGGACTAGCTGAGTGTAAACTGGAGGGGGGAGAGAGTGGGGGGTAGCTCTAGTTAGCAAGAACATCGAGCACTACTGGCTTTGATGGCAATCCTGTTAGTTCGGAATTAATTAGTTCACAACTCGGTCCAATTGTCAACTGGGGAATTTCATCTTTCAATAGTTTCAGGCGGCCGCAAATCCGTTCCCAAGCGAGCTAGATACTTCAACTCCTGTTTTCGGGTTCTTAATACAAGGAACTCTTACCCTGTTAAAGTTCTTGCTAAATTGATCAACAAGAAGCACCCAGTTCCAAGTGTAATTTCACCTTTACCTAGCGATCAAACTTCGATTAATTACCGTAAAGAATATCATATCAATTTCTCAAATGTTTTACTGTAAAAAATAATATTCAAACCGGTTTGACGAACCCAAAGATTTGATATTAATAACCATCAACCGTATTTACCCAGCTCCGTCTCCCAAATCTATATCCGCAAGATAAATATTTTCGCAATTTTTTTAACTATAGTAGAACATTTTTTTAACTATGTTCTACTCCTTTAGTTTCTGAATCGCTCAGCGCTAAGTAATTTTTTAAGTATTCTTCCGTTAAGCCATGCATCTTGACACGTCAATTTTATTCCTCAATTGTATTTATTGGATGCGGTTTCTTCTAATTCTTTTTTTAAAAGTTTCCTACATTTTCCGGTTACTCATCCTTCTTCGGTCCAAGAATTTTCAAAATTAAAGGACCTTGTCCTTCCCTTAATGAGTAAATATACACGTTTATTTACAATAGTTCTGTAAATTCCCACATTTAAATTCCTGCATGGGAGGGCTTGATTTAATTAATTTTAAAGCTGAAAAAAAAAAAATTCCCACATTTAATCTCCATTATAGTGTAATCTCGGTAATCCCAATTTTGGTAATCCGAACACTCCAGTAATCCGAACTGGCGAAAAAAAGTAAAGGAATTTTCTTTTCTTGAGAAAACTCCGCAGGTAATAACATTTTTTATTTTGAAATAAAATTCTACACGAGAAAAACACATAATAATAAAAGATAAATTAATATAAAAGTAAATTTAATAACCACATTCATTGATGTAAACAAATAAATAATTGACTTCTAATGGAAAAAAGAATGTTAATTTTAAAAAATGACGAATAGAGAAAAAAATGAAAATTCAGATAAAATAAAATTTTAGAGTGACACTAACAGAAATGATAAATATAGAATTTATAACAGGATGTCCTGCTGCTAGGCTTCAGTCTTCGGTTTATGGTTGGGCTTCCCAAGTTGTTGGTCACTACTCCTTTAACTGTAGGTAAATGGGAGTTGAACTTCATGAACCTTTTTTTAATGTATTCTATATTGTCTCTATTTGTAATTCCCGATGAAATTGGTTGTTTTTTACAAACCACAAATAAAAACTACTTATTGAAAAAACAAATTGTATGAAACTATCTAAAACATGATATAAAAAAAAAAAAAAAAAAAAAAAATGATTCACCTACAAAATTTGTACTTAACTTATTTCTACTATTAATAAAATTAGATTTTTCAGAATCTAAATCATTTGATGAATGAGTCACTAACAAAATTTATATGATAACTATAAATTTAGATGTAGAATCTAAATCATTTGATTCTATAAAAATAATTTTATTAATATTAGACATGTGTATGCATTTTTTGTTGATGTACCATTTTTTTTCTTTTATCATGTTTTAAATAATTCCATACAAAGAGTATTTTTATTTTTATTTATACTTTTTTTCATTTATAAATGAACAATGTAATAATTAAAAAAAAATAAACCATTATTTAGCATTACTGAAAAAAGTAAAAGAAAACAAAAATTGTAACCGTCCAAAATACAGGAAGTGACTAGTGATGTTATAAGCACCTGACGAAAGTTTAATTAGCCAAGAGATGATTTCGACCGTAATTAAAAGTATATACCCTGACGCTATAATGAAAGATACAGATGTTGATGAATGGGATGAATGTTGTGAGGACAAGAAGTTCACATTTAAAGCTGATGAGAAAATCGTACAAAGTGTTACAAAGTCTTCACCAATGAAAAGGGTGAAATACAAGTTAAGGAACCAACGACGACAATGAAGCAGTGTCTCATTTCAATCACTGTCTGAAGTGGGTTATAGAGGATAATATACCAATGGAGTAAGTCCTTTTCTTACAACTTCAGTTACAACAAGAAGCAGTGAAGAAGTATCTGCAGAAGTTTCAGCAAAACAAAAATTACATTGTATTTGTATTTTATATTATTAGGAAACAAATGTTTAGGTTACGAAACAAAGGTTTCACTGCATTTCCTCATTAATTAATTTCTTTTTTCTAACCACTATAGACCCTAAATATTTAACTTCTAAACTTACAATTATATTCCTCTTATTTCTGTATTACCGATATTGTTGTTTGAACTGCTTACCTAATATTTCGTCTTTCCTAAATTTATTTCGAGAGCTAGTTCGTTAACAGCATTCATCAGCATAGTTACCTTTATTTTTATAGTTCTCTCGTCTTTACCTAATTAAACCATTATCATCAGTTTGCCCTAGTATAATATTTTGATAAAAAATTCCTTATTAAAAATGATAAATTTAATATCTTGACAAAAATTGTAAGGAATATTTAGTTAGTGTAGACGACTGAAGCGCATTTCGGAGCTTCCATGATTCTTTCAGCACTGATTCGATTTCCTAGCCACGTCGGCCCAACTTCAAGTAATATTACACAGCACTGAGCTTTATTAATATTTAGGAGGTAGATAATAAAGGAAATTTCTTTATAAAGTTACATTAAACAGATTTTCTTAAAATTTATACTTTCAATATCTTTTATTAGTGTAAATTAAAGACTGTAGAAGTTCAAATATTGTCCATAAATTTAAGTTTATCTTTATTAGCTTATTTTTAAATATATAGGCTTGAAAAAAAGTATGAGCACTCATTTGCTGAATTGTGTATGGGCCTATTCTCGTCCTTCATGTCACAATCTCATCTTATTTCACGTTTTTTTTTTTTTAAATCGTTACTTTATGTTGCCAGAGGTCTATGGTTAAAACTCTCGGCTACCGTGAGGGGTTTTCTTATAATAAAAATAAAGAGGTTAGAAATTTTAAAAAACGTTTATTTCATATGCTTTTTATAGCGAACAAATCCTATTTGAAAATCATACACTACTCTGTTTTCTCAATTCATATAAATTTTAATCATTAGATAATTAAAAATCATTAGATATTTAAAAAATAAAAAATAATAAACGAGTGGTATTAAGGAAAACTGTAAGATACTACATCATATTAAAATTGTTACTTTTATTTTGAGTAAGTATGACGTTAATTTAAATAAAAGAAATCTATTAAAAGTATGCTTTGCTGTTTGTTTGTTCAAAAAATAGCAAATATTTATTTTATTTGTAAAATAAGAGGACGCTTTAGAAGAGCCAGTGTTTTTCTGTTGAATGTATTTCATTTCCAATTTTATTATATTCCCTCGTGACCTTTGTGAGATGTGCAGCATCCATATCATTTTTCACTTTAATAATGTTGTATTTTCAAATATAATTTTATGTACAATAATGTTGATTTTTTTTATAAAGAATCTTTAGATAAACATTTTATACAGAAAATATTATAGCAATTTTAGTACAATAATGCTTTTACATAAGTCATGGGCCAGGTTCAAACCATCTTAGAATAAAATTTATCAGACGGTAACCCGGAGGGCCCTAATATAGGGTGAGAGACGGGCGTATAATAAAGGATTTTCTGTTGACATCGCCAAGTAGTCGCAATTTATCTGGAAATAAGGCGGCTCAGCAAGTGCCCTTACAATGTTAAACAGTTTTTTGGTTCGTTTTATTTTTTTATAATTTAATCTTGAACCCAAATATTGAGTAAGTAATAATCAAACAGACTTAAAATGTAATTACTGGTGAAGATGAAAAATATTTGTCTGAAACGTAAATAGAAGAATATTCTGAATATTACATTGCTTTTAAAAGCCCTACCATTTCTTAGAAAGTGTAAATGTTCACATGTTTGACCTTCAAATTAATATTTTTAATTTTGATATTTTTATTTTGATTGATTTTTTGGGAACGTAATATAATTAACTTGTAAGACAGCAGTCATTATTCAAGAATGACAAATTTATTTATTTTTAATTAAGAACCTTCACTGTTAATAGAAATGTCAGAAACGAATTTTTTAATGTTTTAAGATAATTCAATAAAAAGTTGTCTTTAAATATTTAGACATAGTTAGTTCATTTAGTTTAGGAAGGAATTTCTTTACAATCTGGTAACTCAAGGTTATTTCGTTATGATTATATGCAATGGTATTAAAATTTGTTTAATTATATTCCTAATTCGAGTACATCTGATATACACAAAGAAAAAAAGAAAAGAAAGTTAGAGAATTATTTTATTCTTCATTGTCATTTAATCTTTCCTGTCTCGAATTTGTGGTGAGTTGGTGTGAGATGTAAGGGAAATTTGGGGCTAGAGTCTAGAGAGCAAGAGATAGCTTTTTGGCTCGACATTCGTTCTATAGAGATCGGCTGGCTCTCCTTGCTTTTCCAAGCCCTCACCCCATTTCTCTAATTTTGAAAATCTATCAAAAAATTCTTAAAAAACACAACTAGAAAACTCAAAAATGAGTTTTAATATAAAGTAAAAATCTTGGAAATTGATTCATTTATTGCATTGTACTTATATTAAACACAAATAATTTCCATCTAGCAACCAAATTATTAATACATTTATAAATTTTTGTATTTACATGTACATGGATTGCTAGTATAGGATAGCGGGGCTCTAAGGGGTTCGAGGGCTCGGAAAGCCGAATGGAGCCGATCTCTACCGAAAGTGTTCAGTCAAAATACTATCTCCTGCTCTCTGGACTCACAGATACCCTGACTAATTTTTTTATGTTACACAGCTTTCCTTACTGCTTAACCTTAAAATAATATTAAGTTAATAATGAATATTAGGAAATACGTATCCTAAAATAAGGTAAGATTGTTCCGGTTTTTGTATAACATTTCATTATTGAAGAGAATTAAGCTTTCTCATTTGGTGTAGATTTTTTTTTAATTTAAAGTTATTTGAGGTGTGTGGAAGAAATTCTTTATTCTTGTTATTCATTTTTTTTTTAATTTTGATTCTTTTTTAATACTTATATCTTAAAAATTATCAATTTTTTAAAAGTTTTTTTTTTTTTTAGAATATGAACTTATAGTAAAAATAAAAACTGCTCATTTTTTGCTGCTCTCTGGACTCGAGAATGTTGGGTAACCGCACCCCACCACTCAGCAGCATTCTCTAAGTGCATGGACTATCGTGTCAGATAGTTTTGACGGATACACAATGTAATGTAATTCTTGTTTCTTAATGTAATTATTGTTATTTTCTTACAACTTTATAATAAACTCATGAATAAGAAAACTTACGACATGGGAAAAATCAGCGTCGATGTTGGTAAGCTTGTAGCGAGGTAGAGAGCTAGAATCCTCCTTCCATTGCTCCATATGGAGCTGGCAGAGAGCAGTCACCATCTGGTAGTGCCTGAGAAGGATGAGGTTGGGGAACTGCTTGAGGACCTCAATCAGTTCCAGGCTAGAAGCACTGGCCCTTCCAAGGTGAAGTCTGCATAGCCCTTGGAGCTTGGAGTGTACTGGTCGTTGGACCTGGATCTCTATTCTCCTGGAACACGGCTATCGCCCTTGACAAGTTCATCTGGGAGTAGGAATTGGTTATCGGTTATTCAGTTATGATTTATTATACAGCTTATTATCAATTTTAATCCGCTTTATACAATTTTAAACCTTATTATGTGCCCAATATTAGAGAAACAATAATAAGGCTACAATAACTAACTATTATTTTAAAAGGCTTATCGAGGCAATACAATTCAAAATAGAAAAAAATGAATTAAAAACATGTATATTTAAACTTTTGGGAAATCTAACAATGGTCAGATTCAAGTCAAATTTATTGTTAGTAAAGGTGCGCAGTTTAGCTAATCCTGTGTGTTTCTGCACTACATCAATTATCCAAAGAAAAACTCAACTTTCTTTTTATTCCTTTATTTTTGTCCTTACAACCTTCTAATCATTACATTAGAGGTTTATACAGATAGGAAGGAAAAACTCAAGTTTGAATAAATAGAAGACGGGATAAAAAACTTTTAATGGAACCCAAATTTTGATGCTTAAAAATATTTAACATCCTTTGGGCAGTTGCAAGATTATTTTTTTGCATAAACATATTGATTTTTGCTTTGCTGAATCAAACTATTTCACCATTTTTAGCCAAAAAAAATACTATGTAAGTTAAACAAAAAATTATTTGATTTAATAGAAAAGATTTTTTAGTATTTGTCTTTTTTTTCGAAAAATAAATGTTTTAATAAAAGAACCATGATCATAATATTTTTCCATTTCAGATATAAATCCAAGCAGTGTCAGGGTGTTAAATTATTAAGTTAAATAGCCTTATAGATTTTTCACACTAAAAATGGTGACAGATCACCGAAAGAATTTGTGCTGTGCTAGAATCGAGGGCTGTCAATTTCCATCTGACGTTTATAACATTTGAGTCCCTACTTTGTTGAGATCAGAAGTTTAGAGAGAAAATAATTCACAATATGCACTTCAATGAGAGAATAATAAAATATATTATAACTACTTTACAACATGGTAAACAAAAGTAAATTGGATGTAATAAATAAAAATATTTTCAAATCCAATCTGAAAATAGAGTTTCTACAATAGAGTAATTAAATTTCAAGTAAACTTCTATTTTTTAAAGTGTAATGTAACCAAAGTATAATTAAATATATTTGTGGTCAAATTATTTTAGAAACAATAGATACATAATAGAGAATTTAATTAAACAAACATTGGCTTGCTAAAGCACAAATTAATTGGAAAATTTAATCAATTAGATCCGCTATCACATTGTCTGTGATCTATTGATTTTAATTTAGCAGCTTAGCAAATATTTGTGATCACCGATGAAATTTTAGCTAAAGATTGAGTCTTAGATACCCCCTGCCCCTACTGTTTTGTAGTTCTATATAAGAAAATATTTGATCATGATATGGTTTGGTTAGGTATTTTATTTGTAAAAAAAAGTTTTTGTCAGTATCAAATCTAAAAATCTGTTTAATATATTCGTCTGTATTAGTGGCAGTTAACTGTCAACAGCTACATAAATAAGACTATATAAGACACTAAGCAGATCGGTACAGATTTACGAATCTAAGTACACTAGTCAGATCCCAACTTAGTGAAATATCAGAAAATTGTTTCAGTCTGACGGTCAGTCTTTAGTCAGGGTTAAAAAAAATCAAAACAATTTATACGATTTTATGAATATTAAAACATAAAATAAAAAACAAATTATTCTTTTAGTTAAGCACTTTGATTTAACAACCTAATACAGAAGTGGTTAGTAATATCGTTTGATTATTTTCCACTAAAAATAATCTAAATATATTGTATAACACGAGATCAATTGTATTCAGTTATTACAATAATATGATTAATTACATAAAATCATAATAATGAATAGTAAATCAATACCCCTGTGATTATGAGTAAATTGATACAATAAACAATAATGCCCAATAATAATTACAATAACTTGCATTTATGTTATTCATTGCAAGAGACGAAACATTGTTTTATTTTAGTAAAAATTAAGAAATACATATATA
>NW_027113841.1:11551-24998 GCF_000696795.3 Halyomorpha halys | reverse complement strand
CATAAATAAAATTTTATTTATCTATAATTCAAAGTGTAAGTTTAATGATAAATTGTAATTTACTGATAAATCACTCAGGATTTAATTAAATAAATTTATCGTACAATAAACTCGAACGTTCGATGCCAATACCACACATCGCGCTATAAATACGTCTATCCAATAGCCGTTATTCAAAAGTATATAAATTCATTCAATATTGGTCATGAAAGTAATTATATATAACAGTAAAGCCAATTAGTTCTGCACCTCGAAGGTATAGGACACTGTGACACAATGCTTTACTTGACAGGAGAACGGTTAACATGGTACCCTAGAAAGTATTTTTAGAAATATCTAAATAAGGAAATTTGTTTATTTTATTTTATTATATTGTATAATCTAATTTTGTAATTTTTGTTCACAGGTAAGTTCCGGCTAAATAAATTAATAATTTCTGGCACGTCAGATTTGTAAGTAGTGCTTATTAAAATTGTACATCGTTTTATATATACTGGTTTTGAAAGAAAGGAAGAGATGGCTGCATACGTCGGGGCGCGGGTCACAGAGTACCTGGTTCAAAAAAGTTTCGTAGGTTCAATTCCCACATGGGTCGATCGAAATTTGTACAGTGGTCACTTCTAGAAATTAATTTTGTCGTTTCCACTTAAGGATGGTAGAGGGTTTCAATAGGAATCTTCAGCCGGATAAAATGACTAAAAAAAATGTAGAAAGTTAATATAATCTTCGAATTGTTTATTTATTTCAGTTATATACGTTCTTTGTTGACCAAAGATTCAAGATGTTGTCATCCTTAAATATACTTAAGTACTACAATACCATTAATATACATCTATATTATCGGTAAATATTGTCTGTCCAAAAGTTTCTTAAATATTCCATTTTTTTATGAAATATAATGGTGTAACAGTAAAGTGAAACTAAATCTATAGTTTATCCTACAGAAAACTAAAGTGATTAACCATTTTCCATGAAAAAGTAGAAATAATCCTGATACTGAAAACACATCCAAATTATTTTTCTTACCATTTTTATGTTATCTACGTTCGTTTAAAAAAACAGATGTACTGAGATACAACTAGCTAGGTTACCAGCAGATAACACCGGTGTACCTCAGAACCACTGTTACTGGAACCAATGGCTTAGCCACTATAAAATCTCACAAACATTAAACTCATATAAAAGTACTTAAAACAGTCTTTTAAATATTGCTTGAGTCCTATTAACGTTTCTTTTAAAAATCACAAAGAATATCTTAACACCAATTTCTTTTTAAAAAAATGTTTAATTGGGATTGAAATTTGAAATTAAATATTGAGAAAAAAAAATAGATAACAGGTGCTTCCAAAAATCTTAATAAACTTTTTAAAAAAAGGGTTCCGAATAAAATTATAGATAACTACAAATATGCATTCACTCAGTCACAAGATAAGAGAAAAAGCAACTAAAATGTTGGAAAATATTTACTCACGATTTCCTTTGAGCCTACTTCTAAATATTTGGGAAGCCAATTTACGATTAATTTATTTAGTTGATTCGAGGAAAATCGAATAAATAATTTAAAAAATGTTTACACCCGTTTCCCTTGTACTTAAACAGATTTTTGAGCTACTAAAATCCATTCATTCGTTAAGAGATATTAAAGGAAAAGCTAATAAAATGGTAGAAAATGTTTACATCCATTTTCATTTTAAGCTACTTATACATTGTTGAAAAATCGTTAAAACTACGAAAATCATTCGCCCATTCACCGCATATGAGAGAAAACTGAATAATTCGGAAAATTTTTACTTTGGTTTTTTTTCTTTTGATTTATTTCTAAGTAGGTGGAAAATCGTTTGTATTCAGGTTTCATTGAAACCCTGGAAACGGCTATGAGGCTAGAATATAAGAAAACTATTGGAATGAAAGCTTTTAATCATAAAATTTTTCGTCACTAAGAACCTTATATTTTGCTTGTGCTCAAATATACATACAAGAACTCAAAAAGTTCCATTTCTAGTGATATGCTCAACAATCGATGAAGAACTTGCCTATCAGTTGCTAGTTTACACCTCTAGTATCTAACCGTGAAGCAAATATACTGAATAAAAACTCACTAATAAAGTTTAAGTTATTTAATTCAAAAGTTAATTACATTTCGAAAGAATTCTCAAGGTAAAAAAATAAATGTACTGGTATCCTTCAAAACGATAGTTGTAACAAGATGCCTTTAAAAGGATTTATTGATTTTTAAAATATTATAATCATATAGTTGGCTTTTTCGGACCACGAGGTTACACACCTTAAGCGACTTTATCATATTAGTAATGTGCCTAAGAAATATCTTTACTAAACAACCAAAGAAATATTTCTAACTCAAAAGCTGTAATTTTGTCAACCAATAAGGAAATGTCAAGAAGGAAAACCCGAGAATACCTGCTAGGATCTACAGGTGGCATGAGATGACAAGTATCAAGAAGGTTCCGAAAAGTAATAAAGATTAGGCTTAAATATTAATCAAACATCTCATCAATACGTCATCCTTAAACCATTAGAGTTTTTTTTACGGCTAAAATAGGTTCATGAATCTGGCAAGGGTGATATCATTTAACTTTTTTATTTTGTCCAATAAAAACAAAGGTTTTACTATTTTCGAATCCTGATTAACCTTTCCTATAGAAAATTCAGAACCTTCAAAAACGACTACAAACTAGCTACAAATTTTCCTAAACTTTTTTTATTTTATTTTTATTTATTTATTTATTGCTATTTACAACTGTACATTTAAATTTGATATCATTTAAAATGGAGTGATACAGATGTGAAGAGAAAGTACCCATTCGTAGCACTCTAATGACGTTTGACATTTGCAGGTCTCGTTGCCATTTCTTTTCTGGCGCCTTGAAAGATTGTCTGGAATGGAAGAGGAAGCAAGGTTAGAAACTAGTGAGTTTGGGTGGTTAGGTAGTTCATAATGGAAGGAATGATATCTGGTTCGGACTAGATCGGTTACATATGGAACATTGAGGTCTTTATGTATGATTGTATTTGTGAAAAAGTAAGGAGCATGAGGATATTCTCTAAACTTAGCTCCTTTCTGTAGGCTGGCATCTTGTGGTCAGCACTTACAATAATAACCTTTTCAGAAAAAAATGGTAAAAAAATCTAGAGGTGCCAATGATGGTATATTCTGCTAAGTTGTGAAGTTTGGTCATGAAACAGACAACACTGGTTAAGAGGTTGAAACAACGCGAAAATCGCCCGGAAAGTTAAAGGTGACTATATTACTTCTGCAAGTATAAGGGTTAAAAATTCATTTGTTCAAAGAAGTAGTTTGAATCAATTTTATGATGATATATTAACTAGGAGCGGTAAGCCCATGTTAAACTTCATTATAGATATTCTAACTTCTACCAGGGCAACCAATTAGGTAAGCTCTGGTCTTAAATGGGCTGTGGCGCTACGGATTTAAATTAATTTTAACTTCTTAATTGCATAACTTGGATGGTCTTTAAGCACCGCACCTAAATTCTAATATTGACTAGAATTAATCTTATTTTAAAATATATCTATCACCTGTTAGTGGTGGTATAACCTCTTGCACCTTAGGCCTAATTGAAAAATGTTTTATATATTTTTTTATATTAGTTCTACATCTCCTTCAAACATTTTTTATTTTAGTGTTCCCATGTTCCGCATTTATCTCTGCGATACATATACAGTCTAAGACAGCAAAAAGGTTTTTTACATACTGAAGAAAATATTAAAATCGACGTGATCCTCCTCAGAAACATTTAATGCGATAAATATAGAATAAGTAGGCAACAGTTTAATCAAACTGAAGACCTTCCCACACGATTGAGTGATTCTGGTGTTAGAGTCTGGGATGTACGTAATGACGTGTTGTGAGTCTGGTCGTTCCACGTTTTGTGAATCGGATAAAACCGAAATGTTTGCACTACAGAACCTCCCACAACAGAACATGACACAGCAGCAAAAGGTTTAATATTATTAGAACCTTGCACAATAGTAAAATCTGGCACAATAGTTTTTTTTTTTTTTTTTGCCAAGACTCCCATTGGAGTTCTATACTGCCTAACCATGGTTGGGGGTCAAAGTTTTTCATCTTGTGGGACCGCCACTCAATGAAAAAAACAAAGCCCCAGGCCGGATGCGATCCGGCACTGCTTATAGACATCAGCCTGTCTTAAACACTGAGCTAAGGGGCGGCTCTGGGACAACAGTTGAACCTTTCAGAAAAGGTAGCACATATTACTATAGGATATAGTATATACAAAACATGGTACGGCGTTTGTTGCGCAATAAGCTATGTTGCACAACACGAATATATTTCCAACTGTCAGATCCTGTACTGTAATTTAACCACCCTCCCTAACATCTTGTTTAAACGATTGAAGAGATATGGTACCATATAATTAGAACAAAGTTTGCTAAATCTGTTGTTATAGGGTGGTTTGAATTTTTTTTAGAACATTTTTTGAACATCTGTTGTTGCGGCCAACATATGCTTAATAATTGATTTGTTATGGTTATAAGCATTGCGTATGTTGTTGTTGTTTAGGCTACAAAGGTATTAATAATACCAGTTTTACGTAAATATACCGAGTCAATGGCCCTTATCTCTCTACCTGGTCAGTAGTTCCCGGAGGACATTTCTCCAACAGGGGCCACATCACCCAGGGTGACATATAGGCTATTTTATTCATAAATTCCCACCGACAATAAACAATATTCCCTTTTTTTTTTTTTAATTTGTATTTTTAGAATTTCATTTTATTTATTTTTTCTAGTTTATATGGTTCAATATTTTGTAATACTGTTTTTTTATGTCTTTTATTTCAAATACAGCAATAAAAAAATTCGAGTAAATAATTCTTTTCATCCATCACCTTACAGGGTTGGGCTAGTAAAGGTTCCCTTTGAACCCCTACTCGACATAACATCTGTTTTATTTTCTAAATAAATTATTATTCATTAATTTCACCATTATTTTGTAAAACTAAAATAGTTTAGAAGATAAACTGGCAAAAAATTAGAGATTTTCTTCTTTATTACTTGTTGTGCTATTATTCTAATACATAATTTTGCCCTTATTATAACAAATACTCATTTTCCTCTCATATTTGTAAACAAAAGCAATTAATCTAAATGTTAAAGTAAGTTTAATAGTAAAATATTGCTGTATAAATAGGTTTTATTTTAATTTTATTATATTTTAACTGTCATAAATGTACCAACTAATTATTGTCGCTGGTTCCGATCCGACTTAGGTGGGTTGATTATCATCTGTTGAAATAAAATTGGCTAATAACTGTAAATTATATTTTTTAATATATATTTTTAATGTTAATTTAATATATTTGTTTATTTTATGTATCAAAGTGGTTAGATGTCTCCCACTTGATAATGATTGCATCCGACATTTGGTTTCGATATCGAATCATCTAAAGTAATATATCGGTGTTGATATATCAGGATATACATTTCGAGACGTGGAGTTTAATTTCATACTGTTAATCTATTTTAGTAATTAAAAGTGGTTTAGTTTTACAGAATTATTTAATTTAGGCATCACATGTTTAGTTTTCCGTCTGAAAGGAGAGATGTTCAAATGTTATAAAATTTTCAGTGTTGGTTTCAGTATTCGATTCATTTTTTTCGAATGAAATTTCCTCAGTCCTTTATATACTAACCTTTACAAAATTAATAAAACATTTAACAAAGTTTCAGATTCATTAAAAAAATAAAAATAAATGCAATTTCTAGTGACGTTCAGATATTGGAATATTTCCAGGTTTTCCAGGGCCCTGTAATCAATTTATCTTTTATCTGAATATAACTCCCACCTTTTTTTCACGTATTAGGCTTATGGGATCAATAAAGCTTCTATAATAAATAAATAAAGTTTTAGCTTTATAAAAACAATAATGCCCTGTTTAACGACTAATTAATTAAAAATGGAAAAATTCTAAAACTATTCCGAGTAACAATTTGACTAACTATGAGAACAATACAATTTCGAAACGAGTTGTTTCTTGTGACTGAGCCTCATTAATCCGATCGCTCCTCAAACATACACAGCATTACCAGTCAAGAATAAACTTTATTCTTTTTCTTTTAAGAAACGTATACCCTTCATTTTACTTCTTTATTCTTTATTATGTCATCCGAGCAACGTTTCGGGCTCTCCTGCCCATTATGAAGTTCAAAGATAAAAATATTTGCAATTAGCATACAGTTACAATAAAAAAAAATTACATTACATTTTAATATAAAAAAAGTATACACTTACATACAAATTATTTGATATTAAACTAAATATACATCCACTTCACTAATTTGTGACCATATAAAAATCTAAAATGTTTTGAGATTAAACCAAAAATCCTAGTTATTCCAAACTAAATATAAGTCCTATTTTTAAATGCTTATTTTTTTCTTTTTTATTAGCGCTGTTTTTCAAAACAAATTTGCTAACGATGTTTTTACACTTGAAAATCTATTTTTATCTCAAGGGATTATTGACATTTTAATGTTATTTATAATATTTATAAATTACCTTAGAATTCATAAATTAGAAAAAAGTTCCTTTTTAACCAATCTACATACTTATGGCGTCGGGGCTAAAAAATTATCAATTCATATGGAGAGGAAAATTTTAATCGTCGTATAATAAATTTGTTAAGGAAAGATATGGCAATAATTCGTACCCTCGCCACTGTGGCCATAAATACAGGTGTATTATCGTATCATATTACTTACACACAGAATTGTAGCACTGATTAAAATGATCCGCCCGAAACACACCGCCTCTGTTCAACAACACACGGCACTCGTAATACAATTTAGAGACCCAGTTATAACTTGCCAACACTTAATCCCGAATCTCACTTCTGGAATTACATTTGTCTGCCATTTTGAGGTATCATTTAGCTTTTGTATATTTGGAGGAAAATTAAAATACATCACTCCCTCTCAATTATGAATTGTTACGGATGCTATAATTTATGAGCTCATCTAACCAATAACTTATTAAGTTGGCATTCGTCAGAGGTGATAGCTAAATTAAGTTACTATAGTGCAAGCCACTTTTACTTATTATTAGGAGTTGATACGTTTAAGGAACTACAATCACTAAATAGAGGACCTGATAGCTAAGCGGATTGGGGCGCGGGTCCCGGTTGATACAGAGGCTTTGGGGTTCGAATCTCTACTGGGTAGGTTGATATATATTTCTCGGGGATACCGACATTACTGATTACGCTCTAGGACTGTTTAGGTACTCAGTAGAGAACTTGAGTCATAACAGAAAAAAAAATTATAATAATAGCCTACTAGAAACTTACTAGCGAATGTTTCTTAAATTGGAGGTTAAATCATGATTATCGCTGTCTTTTAAGTATGTTTATTTTCATAACTTGAATTAATCAATGTTTTGAATTGAGGCTTGTTTTATTGAACACGGGTAAAACAGTTTTTAATTTATGTAGATAGTTAACCGTAGATTAATAAATAGAGAAAATGGTCTGGGGAGGTGCAGTCAGCAAAAAAAAACATAAATAAACAAATAAATATTTATTCATACCGACGTTTCGATCTGAGTTTCAGGTTGTCACCAGGACAATTCGGCTAAAAGATTCTGGCTAAACCGTCACTTTATTTTTAGTATTTGTGTTTCTTTTTTTATTCATCTTCTTTACTTCTCCTCCAAAATCATTTTATTTGTTTTTTTATATCAGGTGATCATTAACATTTTAAAACGTCCAAGAAGAAAATGAGAGTATTGTGTTAAGACTGATTTGGGTTTGGAAGGGCGCCAATGGTCTGATGCACGTAGAGTACGATTAGTGGTATCTTCGGGTTACCTAAACTATTATTATTAAACATGAGTTTGAGCTGTATTTTATCAACGAGTAAAAACATTTGTTTAATAACCCTTATAAGCTAGATAAAATAAACCAAGTAAATTTACCTGTTGTAATGAATATAATCTCAAACTTTTCGTGAAAAAGTATTTTGGATAGACTATAACATCTGATTATTCTTTCGTTGGAGCGTTATGATACGGTAAAAAAGACGAACTTGGAATATAGAACGTTCTCAAAACGATATTTCTGGAGAAAACTATTTAATTAAAAAAAAAAAACATATACGCGTTAGTATATATTTATTTTTAATTCTAGAAGATGGTCGGGGGTGCGATCAGCAAAAAAAAAAAACAACATATATAAACAAAAACATTTATTACTGCCGACGTTTCGACCTGAGTTTCAAGTCTTCGTCAAGGAAGGTAGTAGTGAATCCTGATAAAAACTGATTTTTATAACCGAAACATCGGCAAAAATAAATTCTTTTTTTGTTTATTTATGTTGTTTTTTTTATGGCCGAATCTCCCCCCCCCCCGACCATCTTCTCCAATCAGTAATCTACGGTCAACCGTCTACACCTCATTATTTATTTTTAAAGTGTTTTTATCACTAGAGTGCTTTACACTGACTTTAAATTTGTCAACAATTCGTGAATGAATGTTTAATTATGCATCCAGATACACGTACATAACCACATATGACACGTTAATTACAAAAAAATGGTTATTAAAATATTTTTAAAACATAAATTTATTCTTTTTTTAAAAAAAAAACTTCAGGAAATAAAAAGATTTAAAAATAATATTTCGAGGTACAATTAGTCTGAAGCTCTCGTCATGAAGGATACAAATCTCTTCAGCTTCATTTAAGAAGAATTAAACTTTCTAAATTTTTCTTGTAGGCCCATTTATAGTATTTGTTAAGATGGACACTGGAAGAAGGAAAATAAACTTATAAATTAACTTGTTACCATCCGATAATTGGATGGTGATTTCCTCTTGAACTTGTTTGAAACACTTGCAACATCCTGCCACTCTCTGCTAAGGAAGCTCTATCCGATAAGTATATATGGTTAAGGAAATGAGACTAAAATAAGTTTGTTTGGTTAGAGGATTTGAGGGATCCTGTCTCTAAAAGTGTTATGCTAGTCTTAGGGGTTTGCCTCCTGGAGTCTGTCTTAGTGCTTGATGTTTGGGATAATAGTCTATCTAGCTTAACATTTTCCTGTTCCTAGAAGTAATCATAAACAATTTTCTTTCAATAGATCCTTATGTAAAACTGATTGAAAAAAATAAAAAGATTAAAAAAAATATATAAAAAGTTTATTTGTTTCCGGAGGTGCTTAAGCCATGTTTGGCATATCTTTCAAAGTGGTCGCGGCATATTTTTATGTTTATAGCCAATAACTCCTAAAGTATTATAAGTAGGTTTAATATATAAATTTAAAAAAAAAATTAAAGGATTGAATTTGGAAACTTTGGTACATAAAAAGTATGTGTTTGGATATATACCATCTCAGATTTTGAAAAGAAATATTTTATCGGACTTTAGGGTACAATCGAATGCATTTAGGTTTAACTCTAAATACCCATTTACAATATCACTGAATATTGCAATTATAAATCATTTATAATTATTATAAATTCCTATATTCTTATATTAAGAAAAAAAAAAAGTTTACCCATTAAAATATGTTTTGAATGTTTAGTACAGTTCCATATAAAATATGTGTTTTTTGAGAATGATGTATTTTTTCAACTAATAAAAAAAAACTATTTCTGAGGCAAATAACTTTTTTTATGTCAATGTTATGATACTGAACATTGACATAAAACTACTCACTGAACGAAAAAAACCGAGATACATTTTTAAAGCACCAATTTTCTTTTTAATGAAGAGAAATCAGCATTTTACGATCATAATTGGCAAATATTTAGAATACTACTATACCTACGGAAAATTAATTTTAAATAACATAAAGATGTTAATCTACCTTGATTTAAAGTTTTAATTAATAGGTATCTGTGCATCAAATATTAATTAGATTTATCAAAGTTAATTTTGAAGATGTAGAATTGTGAAAAAACTTTATCATAGGAATTATTGAACATAAATAATTACATTTGGGTTCCAATTAAGTTCAGGACTTTGAAATGGACGGATACCGACCGGTAAACGTCCGAGGGGTAGACCAAAATGTACGTGGTAGGATTGCGTCATGACTGATTTAGTAGATTGAGTTTGGAAGGGAGTCACTGTAGAGGGCGATCAGTGATATCGGCATCGAACCTTCCGTATAGGCTTTAGTATTATTATTTTTAATGTAAGTACAATTTTAGAAATAAAGAAGGCATTGTAATAAAATTTGGTTTATATGTATTTGTGGACATTAAAAAACACATTTACAATCACTCTCTACGTAGTTTATTGGTTTTCTTTTTGGTTGGATATCGTCATTACCACCATCTTCTGGTTGAATATTTATTTTTTTAAAAATTGTCTGTATAAATGTTTATCTGAAATTCGTCATCACTACTGTTGACGTCACAGTGTTTGGTCGTTTTGCCATCTTTATAAAAAAAAAAATTAATAATGATCATAAAATGAAAGAAAAGATAAAGAAATAGTTCGGAAATTACTAATTCTAATCTTTGACCCATACTCATGTAACTCTGTTTCAGTAATCCTACATATCGCTCAGCTGATTAGAGAAATCTAAAGGCCGTCGTGAATGCACATCGCACATGCAATTTCGAAGCTAAACTGGTTGATTTATGTATCATGATGCTTCATGAATTTTTTTTTTTTTTTTTACCATTTTAATATAAAACAACAGGATAACACTCGTTTCTAAAAAAAAATCTGTCGGATAAGTTTATTCTCCTTAATCACTAATAAACTTTCATGTCCCCTCAGAAGTGAATACTGAGTGATGTGCTACATTTATGTTGTCTCCTCCGAAGGGGCAACCGATTAAAAAGGGTTAAACTTATTGATTTAAGAAACTCAATAAAAATAAAAATATTTGAAATCTATTCAATGTAGATGAAATTTTTGGGATAAACCTAGATGCACTTGAGTACACTGGCACTGAATAGCTTAGTCTGGTAGAAGTAAGTTTTCCCTTCAAAATTTAAGATAATATAAATCTCTATCTAAAAAGATAATTTTATTAATTTATATATCTAAGCTACTGATAATGCATTGGGGTATAACTGGATATAAATTAAAAATGTATGTTGTAGAAAAATCACTTCCTTTTTCTTATTGGAAGAAGATATTTGATCGTATGAAGTAAATTGTAGAAAGATAGAAATCTGTTTATTTAACCATTGCATTGCCCCACTTCGCAACGCTTCGTCAAGACTTAATGAAAACAAGATACAAACTTTGTATGAATTGATAAAACATTAAAATAAATATACATTGAAAATATGAAGATATTTTTTAAAAACCTGGCTTTGTTTATAAAATATATAAAAGAAATAATAATAATAATTTAAGTAATAATACATATAGATTGACTAGAAACTAGTTACTAATAGGTATAGCCAGGTGTCATAGAATTCTAAATACAGAATTAGAGTAATAAATTGTAGAAAGACACTCGTTTGAACTAGTTATAAATATGGTAACGAGGTAGCTATGAAAGGTAAAAAGAAGGTGAAATAAATATGGCGAAGGCGAGATCTAGTAACAAGGAAAAGAAAACATTCAGAAAAGTAATTAAAATAACAAATAAACATGGATGGAAGTACCTGCCAGATGAAACAAAGATGACAACTGGATTGGATGGCCAGGTATAAAATTTCCCCAATTTTTCGCTAACCTTCAAAAAGAGTAAGATTTAGGGCAGGTTAACAATAAATAGTTTTCTTCAACTATTTTGATACATTTATTGACCGTCACCCGGAATATCTTCATACAAAACATTTCTTGTTTTCTTTAATTTAAACATAAATAAACGTATATAAAAGATTAAATTATATGATACAGTTGAATAAATTCACTCAGTGGTCCAACTATTATTCAATAGAAGAAGAAATATGTGCCTATTCTGTTTCGATAAGCAAATAAACAATTTCCTTTGAGAAATATATACTGGTATTCATATTAGGTCCAGGGATCAAGAAGTCAGCGACCCTAAATATGAAAATTTCGGCCCTAGGAAATAGGCAGGAGAAGTGGGAAGATGGGAGCCGCTTGACAAGGACCCGATAAAGGATAACATCCTGGGCCCTACCCCCGGGATGGCTCAGATCAGGCCCTTTTAAAGCTGCCCTTCATCTTCCATCTCGCTTAGGCTATAAGTTTTCAAGGCCCTATTTGAGCAGTTCGCTTCCTATCTTGCTCATTTCTAGTTTTTTTGTGGCTAATATCATCTTCAGGTATTTGAGAATCTTCTCAGAAACCATAATTCTGAGAAGATAACAAGTTCAGTTATTTTAATTTCTCAGCAAATTATCCAAAATGTATAAACGTCTATATTATTTTATTTGCGACTCTTTGTGGTCATTTTCTCTAGTCCCTATTTCCTATTTTATCGGAATCATGTCGTGTATTCAACTTTTTGCTATTGCAATAGGTTTACGTGAAGTATTTAAATAAGTAGATGAGTTTAATTCACCCGTTCTCTAGAATAGGCCTTATCGAAAAGATTTGATTAATTTCTGCTACTTACTACAGCAGTTCAGTATCTTAGGCATTTATATCTTTTGAACTAGATATTGGTCTCGTGGTAAACATAAAACATTTTTGAAACATAAAATCAACGGATAGCAGTTTAAGATAATACTAAATAGAGAATTTTGATTAAATATAAGTATGTATCTAAAACGATACCAGTTTCAAAATGAATTTTATAATCCTGTTTAAATATGGATATATTAAAAAAAAAGAAATGCTGGCTAAAAAATGTAATTTAATGACCTGAAGAAGCAGAAACTGTAGAAGTTTCCTTAATAAGGTTGACCTATTTAGCCAAGACAAGCTAACAAACTTAGAGGATACAGAATATTCCTAATACCCAGGGAGGTGGATAAGAAGAGCGGCCCTAATTGCTTGTTACGATTGAACTTGTTACTATAGCAGGAGACCCGGCAGACTGTCGGCCACAAGAAACACAAATTAGAGGAGTGAGTGATAGAGACAAAGGTTGAGGCTGGGTAATCACCAACTGTCCCCCTAGCTCTACCATTAATATCTAACTCCTCTAGGGCTGGTCTCTCCTCCTAATTATAACGGCCTTCATTTTTAGGGATTAGGCTTTTTATAATAAGTTTCTACTTTGTTTTACTCAACTATGATGTACTTTCAATGTTTCTACATTATACATCACGATTACTGCACCTCATGCAATTCATGAAAAAAAAAAAAAAACACTATATTGATGTATATCTACAATCAACTTACAATGTAAATTATACATATCTCTTTGATATATAGAATATTTTCTGAAGTATATATCCAATTATATACATAATATATAGGGAGATGGTCAGGGTTGCGGTCAATAGTGAAACAAAAATAGTTTACAACTATTTATTTTCCAACGTTTCGCCCCACTTTGCAGGGCT
>NW_027113841.1:0-4576 GCF_000696795.3 Halyomorpha halys | reverse complement strand
TTTAATTCTTTTCTGGATCAACACAATACTTCCAGTGAAAAAACACATTTAATAATGTTTTATGACTTACATAAATGTTTTATTATCTTTTTTTTTTTGCATTACCACGTTTTCTTGCTTTGAAGAAAGAACAGCTTCTTCGTGTTCTTGGATAAAGTATTTTGTTCTTATGAAAATGAGCCAATATTTAGCATAAAATAGCGCGGAATTGTATAGTAATTTCATAATTGTAAATAATTGACGTAATGGCGGATATCAATATGAAATTATGAATTGTATAGTAAATCAAGTTGTAGGGCTTGGTAACGAACGAATGTCAAAAAAGCTATCTAGTGGTGACCAGAGTGCAAAAAAAAAATGGAACGAAATCAACGATTGAGGGTTTATGAATATTTGACCCAAAGAAGGATAGAAACAGGAACTTTCAAAGGAATAAACAATACCACATTTCTTAAAATATAGCTGATAATTATACTAGAGGGGATAGAAAATAGATAGTTGAAAAGACGACTTCGAATTGCTAGACTTCCCTGCGAGGAATAAACCGAAATATAAGTAGGAAGATAACATTAAGTATGCTACTTAACTTGTTGTCTAATTAGTAGTAGATTTAATGGGCAAGTAAGCAAAAATTATTTTATTACAAAATATAAATCTTTGAAGCCCATTCTATCCTCATCTTGGATTTTTGATTTATGTTATCATTGCAATGAAGGTGTGATCTCATCTATCCCAGCAGTTCCAAAAATAGGCGTGTACGCAAGGGATGCGCCAAACGAATGCTTCTTTATTAAAATATTAAGATACAAATAAAAAAAAAATATTATTGAATTAAAATAGCAATTATATGTGACCTCCTCTATGCTGCCTCTTCCTCTGCCCCGCTCATTCCTTTGCTTCTTAGCCTGACATGTTACTTAGTTGAAGGCTAGAATCGAAGATCGTTATATTGCTATGTTGAATTAGCTGATAACTAGTATTTGCTGGTACAATGTGTTTGACAGATGGCTCTGTGGCTGTTTGTCTGTATGCACTACCTATTTCCTCTGACTATATAAAATTAAATATTATACAATAAAACATATAACTGCATCTGGAATGAACTTGTGCCGTGACAAGAAAAGTTAGGGAACTGGAGATTTAACCTGATGGAATTACCATATATTTTTAGTATCAAATTGCTTTATGTAGTAATTAGTATATTATTCAACCCTAATTTCTATCACTGTTTTTTTTTTCATTAAACACGAAAGTTTTTTTATTTTTTCCGTTGGATTACAATTAACAATATTAAATTTATTAAAATCATTCTAAATTTTAGTTCGCTGACTTCCAATTTCTTCCTAGTCAAATCCGTCGGTGCCCGAAAGAAATAAAGCAATTTGAAATGTTCCAGACATTCTTCAATTCAATATCCTCAGAATCATTATCTACCCAGAAGACAAATGACCGATCTCTTAAGGAGGAATTAATTGGCGCACTAGTTTGTTTTCCTTAAATGGTGAAATAAACATTGACTACTATGACTTTATTGAAGGGCGGATTACCACACAATGGGTTTCTTTAGCGTCCACAATATGGTTATTATCATCTGCATTATATTCCTGAATGTTCCCAGTAATGTTTAATCGCTATCTACTTTGATCTTCAATATAAATCACTAATAGTAACAGTAGCTGAAAACCGTTATCATATTTTCTATCAGAAAGCAATCACCTTTCCCGCAATCAATAAACACAATAACAAATCTATCAGCTAATGGGTTATGAAATGGGTGCTCGCATTTTTATGGTCTATGAACTCTTTTACTACACACTATAAAACGTTTATATATTCACCATTATATATTATTAAAAAAAACGTTATGACGGTGATTCAAATATTTCATCATCAAATTTGCGTTGGTGGTTTCCATGCAATATTTTATTATTTTTCAAATATTGTTAAAAGTATATTTACCAACTATTGTTATTCGTTAAACAGTTTCACATATTACAGGCTGCATTATTAAGCACCTCCTCGTTAGGACACCAAAAAATTAATGTTTTTGTTTATATTCTAATAATTATTTGTAAGCTAATAAATAAATCTTACTATTTTTTGTGCGTTTTCTTTAAATGATTTTATATAGAATCTAGTGTACATTTTGACATTTATCGCTATTAACTTTCCTAGCCCTTCCAGACTATCCTCCCTTTTACGTTTCGGTCTGCCTTTTGGATTTTTACCCATCCGTTCAATGTTTACTAACATTTTAGGGATCCGTTGGTTACCAAGCCTAACAACCATGTACGCCCATCTTATTCATCACAATGCTATATCAGGAATTATATTTACTAGATGCAGTTCACTCAATTCAGCGTTGTGTAGCATTCTAAATTCTCCTATTGATTCATCCTTTTTCGGTCCGAGTAAAATAACATCATAAACACAATTATTTTTACATTCAGCCTGGGGAACTCCGAACCGGGCTTTTCATCCACTTGTGGAGGAAAGTAGAGGACTCCAGCAGATTCTGACGATTCTCTCTCAGTCGCATCACTGGTATTAAATGTAAGTGTAAGGATAAATTGGTGCTAGCAGCAATTTGTGTTTTTAACATTTCATTTCATATTTGACCACAACAAAACCTTTCAAGGTCGTATTAATTTTTAACAGTTTTATTTCTCTACAAATATATATGAAAACTTCGAAATTAGGTAATGTTAATAAAGATTATTTAAAAATGACATACACATAAAAATTTCAATAGTTAAATTTATTTTTTTTTTTTTTTTATCAATTTGGGAAACTAGGAGTTTGGAAATAAAAACAGAAATATTTGATGGGTAAACTTTTTAGTTTTTGTAAGAAAATCAACAAAAAAGTAGTTAAAATCCATCCACTGTAACTTGGTTTCTTCATTTTCCGATTTTAATTTCTAAATGTACTGACCTAGCAGAAACATAAACGGTAATCAAATATTGTTTGAAGTCACGTTTTCTGAGATTTTTTTAACCTCTACATATCATTGTCATATGATTTGTCGCTTATGTGATTGAACTTTATATTTTATCGTTAATAACTAATTAAAAATAACATGAATGCCTAGGGTGGAGACTGGATATCCTAGGGACAGAAGGTGGATCACTGATTCAAGACATTCCCTTCAGGGACGGTGAGAAAGCTATCCGGTGACTGGAGTTGGTCCCGTGGGCCTCCTTCACCTTCTCGCTTCCTCCCAGTTCCAGAACCCTTCGCTTTTAATGTAATTGAGTGCGGGATCGGCTGTGTTCAGCCCGATTAAGATTAATTCTATTAATTTGATAAAATTGGCTAAAAGATTTTAAGGTTTGAATAATTAAATTTATTGATTTTGCATTAAAATAAACGTGAGAAAATTGGTTAATTAAAGGGTTGTAGTGGTTGGATAATTATTTTAATTATATTAATTTTAATATGATTAATTGAATTAATTTTATTAAATGATTTTAATTGATTAGCTAATTATATTAATTTTTAATGTGATCTTCACTATCTACATACACTGGAATTTCGGAACAAAAAATTCTTATGCTTAGGAATTTGTCATATTTTCAACTCTCTTCCATTAGAGACAAAACTAACTTAACTAACTCAAACCTGAATGAGCGAGAGGAAGATTACTAAAAATTCATTTCCAGAAACAATCATCCTGAAATGGATATGTACACAATGTGTTATATAGAGATTATTTTCGCTTAAAATGCATATAATTTTTCAGATATTTATAGTTAAGCTCAGTTTTGATACATAATGTTTATTCTAATGTAGTTAACAGGAACCCCACTTCGAAATTCGAGGAAAATATTGATCAGTATTTGTGTCTCGAAGCTTTGTTGAGAGGATCCAACCAAAAATTCTTCATTACCCAGAAATATCTGCATATAATAAAATAAATTACAGAAAGGAAAATAAAAAGATTAATTTCCTCTAAGTAAGGATTGAAGCAGAGACGACACTCTTAATTGGATCTTCGCTGGCTAAGGAATGTGGCATTGAGTGATATGGTATGGTCAGATAGATATAACGAACTTTAAATTATTTTATCCTAGTTTTTTTTACATGCTCAATGCATCATAAAGAGGTATATATTCATTTAATGCTATGGCTGGTTCGAGATTTAAAGAAATTCTTATATCTATATTCGGTATATCGAAGTTCCTCAATAGTTATTTTTAATTCGTAAAACCTGATCTATCCCTTGATTACTAAGGTATTGAATTTGCTTATGATCGCCTATATAATGATTCGTTTCTTACTTAATCAAAAACCTTAGCTGCTCCCTTTCAACACAAAATTATGATGTTAATTCAACTGTAGTTACTGTCTGAAAAAGGAATAAGGAATAATAAACTTTATCAGTCTGTCATTTGTATTTTCTCCTGAGCCATTTTGTTACCTTCTAATGCTTGTCTTTGATACGTCTATCGTATTTATCAATATGTAATGCTTGAGATTTACAAAATATGCAATGCATATCAAACCAAAATAAAAATTCTTGGGTATATGTAAAATGATAGAAAATACATTGTATAGGGATTTTTTTTATTTATGT
>NW_027113840.1:0-1576 GCF_000696795.3 Halyomorpha halys | reverse complement strand
AAGATAGGAACTTCCAGCAGTAACCAGTCGATTGACGCTGGTTTCTTCCATCATTATCCAGTCAAAACCTTATATTTCGTATTTCTGACCCTTACACCCTTTTCCATTTCCATGCCTCAATTATTCATCGTAGTCCCTAAAAATACAAAAACTATGTATATCTAGAAATTATTTACGGAGGCCTATCTCATATATACAATTGAATTTGTAAAATGTCCAAGAGCTAATGTATGGTTTGGTTTTAATAATTATTGATGCTTAGTTTGAGACGTCAGCATGAGAAAGGGAATTTTTTTTTTAATTTGAAATTTTTCAGGCAAACAAAAAATTCACACGATTCAAGAATTTATTCCCTACTGAAGTTCAAACCAAACTTTGAACGTAAAATTGAATAGCTTTTGGCACGTTTTGAGGACTTAAATTGAAATTTAGTTACAGATGGGGGATTTTAAATCGTTAATATTTGGATTTTCTGAAAAAATTTCAAAATTGGACTTAGCCACGTTTCCATCGTTACGTTTCATTTTATTCTCAATATTCATGACCTAGAAATAAATGAACTAATTAGCTAAAGTCAAACAAAACAAAACGAAGAAAAGATTATGAGGATAAGAATACTTTAACATCGGAGGCACGCATGGCTAAATGAAATAATAAAGATAATGGATGAACAGCAATTCTAGTTTCAACTAAATAAAATGTTTATGTTATATTCACTATGAGTTAATTGTGACCATTCGTAAACGGACCCAGACCCGTAATTTTGTATTTATTTTTTAAAATTTTAATTTTAGGAATTTATTGTAATGGATAACCATTATTAAATCTGTCTTACTTGGTAATTTTAGGAGGGAAACAATTTAAATAGAACTAAATGTTTTATAAAAAATTTTTTAATGATTAATTAATACTATAAAATCGATCGCTACGTCTTTATGCACTTATCGTTATCAATGCACGGGGAAAGATTAAATTGTGATGTTTATCAGGCGTCGTCGACAAATAATGAAAACACATTGCCACATACGTAACCACAACAAATGTCAATATTTGCCTCAAGGAACAAAATTAGCAAGAGTGATACTAACTAAAAGAAATGACATCATTTACTTAATGGTTCATTCAACAACAGCTAAACTATTAAGTAAATAAAATAAAAATATAGTACATTCTATATTTACGTCATAATAAATGTTCAAATAAACCTTTGGGAAAAAAATAAGGTATAACAATTTTTTTTTTTTTGTTTAAATAGGAAACCATAAAAAAACAAACCAAACATGCATTTCATATTTATGTCATAATTAATGTTCTACCTTTGATAAAAAAATAGGGAAAATGATTTTATTTGTTACATATCGAACCATAATTTTAGCATATAGAAAAATTACAAGACTTAACAATCAGTTAAATAGATTACACTGAATACGAAATCATTCATTGGACAGTTAATCCAGTTGAGATTTTAAAATGGAGTAGTGAAATTTCAAAAGCTTTCTTAACCATTGTACAAAATCTCTGAATAATCTGATATATCTTGCAATTTATTTTTATAACATTTTCTCACTTTCAAATC
>NW_027113839.1:3172-4640 GCF_000696795.3 Halyomorpha halys | reverse complement strand
CTGATATTGGACATACCTTCTTACCTACATGATATTATATTTCATCTTTCACTGTTTTCAATCTGCTACCATCTAATTCCATGATTATCAATCAAAATTTTTTTTTACTATCCAATTATCAATTATAATTTTTTTTTATTTATGATTCAATTCAATATTTTGTTTAATTCCAAATTTGTTTGTGTACTACTCATTTCAATTTTATGTTTCTCTAAATATTAGTGTTGATCTCTTTTGTTCTTTAGCCCTGATGAAGACCTGAAACTCAGGTCGAAACGTCGGTATAAAATAAATATTGTTTAGTTTATTTATGTTGTTCTTTGCTGACCGCACCCCCCGACAAACTTCTCCAATCATTAAAATATTATTGAATTAAATTATTGAAAGTTAATGATTTTTTCATATCTATATGCTATTCAGTATATAGGAAATTATAAGTGCATCTATATAAAATTGGGGGAAAATAAGCTTAGAATTTTTATATGTATCACTCTACATTACATACATTACAGGAATGTATCCTTATCTTTTTGGTGAGGCTTGTATAAGATGTATTTTAAATTAGACTGCTTATAGTCATATGCTTATAACATTTAGCATGTTAAAATGTTAAGTTAAATAACACCCCTAGTGACACACCCCTAAAAACAAAAATATCAATATTATTGTGTTGACTCTTAATTCCAATAAAAAAGTAGTTTATGTGGCCTCCAATCAATTAAAAAGGCTAACTGTTATCACCATAACTAAGATCTACCAAGTTTCATTTCAAAATTCTCAAATCCGTAGAAGCCATAGCCAAAAGTACAAGGCAATCGAGGCTTAAACGCTACTGGCAAAAAAAGTTATCAAATATTATATGTTATAATTTCTGAAAAATTAAAGTTCTTACAACTTCAAACATCCTTTATTGGTGAGTTCGATGAAGTCTCGAACTTCAAATCTTCGACTTTTAAAATCGATTTTTAGACTCATAAATCAAATTATTAATAATCTTAAAAGTTTTTTTATAAAGATAACAATTTTTTAAAAATTATACATGACTATAATTTATATTATATATTATAATATAGATCTTATTGAAACATATATCATATATCTATTTCGTTATATTTTATATCTATTTTTCAGTACAGAATTGATAGGAAGCCGAAATACTATTAAATATTAAATACAACCAAAGTATGTCGTATATAAGAAAATAATTATTATCCCAAACATTTAAGATTTTAAATGAATAATTTTATTAAAGAACATGATGAGAATATTCATTTAAGTGTTGTTAAAATTATAGACAAATTTATGAGTGTACTAACACAAGGTAATTAAGTTATAAATATTTTTTTTTTGTATTTTACTCGATTATAAAGTGAAAAACAGTCATCAGAATTTCAGCTAAGGAAAAATTGTTATGTACTATTATTATGTTTAAATAAAATAGATTTCATAATAAATCATATCATCATTA
>NW_027113839.1:0-1061 GCF_000696795.3 Halyomorpha halys | reverse complement strand
ACATGTTGACATTGAGTGTAGCAGAATGTATTATTCCAATAAATATTTACAAAAAAAACAAAAAAAACAGGAAGTATAGATATAAAGAGAAACAAAACAAACACATATATTTTTATATAATCAATGGATTACTTTTCATTGTACGTATTAATATTTGTTTTTTCTGTACTATAATATGAATTAAAATTTTTTAATGGACCAGTAATGTAAAGACCATAGATTCGAATGCTACGATGACACAATTTCATGTTATTTGAACAAAATCAAAAATGTAGGTTCGCAAATAATTTAGGAAAATATAAAAGTAATTGATAATCTTTTTAAAAAAATAGTCCAAGGACCGATGCGAAATTTGGTATTTTAATGGTACATTTTTAAAATACTCTCCCTTAGCATTATACTTGCACTTATCTGCTGCTCAAAGCTTGGCGTTTCAAAATGGAGTGCCAAAAAAAAAATCATTGTCAGCCGAAATAAGGTGGATGTATCAAACCGGTAGATAAAATCTAAAATTCTCGTACAAACTTATTTCGGCGAACTATACAACGAGAGTACATTCTCACCCTATTTACAAATATTTACAACTATTACAAATATTTTACATACTAATAAATTTATATTAACTGCACAAAGAAATAAATCACTAGCTAATGACATAAACTAACCAATGTCAAATATAAAAATACCAACTTCTCTGTTTATTTCGGTAGATTGAATTGATTTATGAACTGTGTAATAAGCATCATTTTATATAGTGTTTGGAAAGATAGTACAGTTTGAGTTAAACTTTAACGCGATCGTCATTTCAAGCTTAACTTTCGTAAGATAATCGGATAGATTTGAAGGCACAATCATGTGAACTAACAATGACGGATGATTATCTGCTAAACATGCCATCACGAAGGCATGAGTTGTTCCTCCATTGAACTCTCCTTTTCATGCCAAAGGATAGCGTGGCCCAAAACCTATACCTTCTTCTAAATGCACCAAAATTGATTGTTAAATATATAATATATATGCGCGTTATATCGAAATCATCCAAAAATATTTACGCCCAATGT
>NW_027113838.1:0-1816 GCF_000696795.3 Halyomorpha halys | reverse complement strand
AAGCATCTTCATTTGAGCCAGCGTTTTTCCTCTTTCCAGACCTAGTCGTTGTATATGTTCCATATAGCTTCTTCTAGGTCTGCCTCGTGGTCTCCTACCAGTCGGCACCACCTCCATACATTTTCTTGGCACTCGTGTCTTCCCCCATTCTACAGACGTGTCCATACCACTGAACCTATTGGTGTTCAATCATTGATTTTACTGAAGGTATCTGAAGTTCTCTTATTCTTTCATTCCTTATCCTATCTCTCCTAGTTTTTCCAGTATTCTTCGCAAAAATCGCATTTTAGCAGCCGTAATCCTGCTCATTTGCTTGTCTTGGTTGACTTCCACTGCCATATAATACTGTTGGAAGATATATTGATTTAAATATATGGAGCTTGATATCCTTACCTACATCCCTCTTTCCCACAATAGTATTGCATACCTGGTACTAAACACTATTTGCTTTATATATCCTATTGGACACTTCTTGGTCTATTTATTGAAAAATTTTCCAAGGTAGGTATAGAAATCCACTGTTTCCAATACTTCATCATTGCATACTTCATCATACTATTTGTGCATTGCCCACGTCCACTTCATCTCTGGCAAAAGTAATAACCTTGCTCTTGCGGCTGGTTATACTCATTCCTTTGCGGGCGATAATTATTAATAATAAGATCTCAGATCATGAAAATTTTAATCATGTTAAATGATTTTTTTTTAATTTAACATTAACCATATCAATCACTGAACAACAATGGTAATTAAAATTGACCACCCTTTTATTTTTCCTTCCTGGCTGACTTGGGTAATGTAGAGCCGTTTAAAGTATTGTGGCTGCTACTACAATTCTGATTCCCGGAAAGTTAATTTTTGTTTTATTTTTTATTTAAAGACTGATCTTTATAGTTATTATACTTTCCTATAATTTTTATATTTAAATATATTTTTCTTTTATTTTACTTATATATAACCGTCATATATCCCACTATCTATATCTTCCTCATGTCTTTCAATGCGTTAGGTGGGTGGTCCTGGTTTCCTAATTATTTATTTAATAAGTAATCTATGTCATAAAACAATTAATTTATGACAATGTATTTTATCTTGGATGAAAGAACCACCTACTACTAGAAAAATGGTTCATCCTGAAGAAGAAAGAAAAGCACCGAAACGTCAATAAATAAATACCATGTAATAAAGAAATTATAAGCAGTACTTTTTCACAAAAAAAAATTATCTATAATAAAGAGATAAACCTTCTAATTGGAAAACATTGAACAAAAATTAAACTTCCAGTAGCTGATAAATAATTATTGCAATAATAACTATTCAACATAAATTTTTTTAAAACTATTTTTTATGTTTTGATGTTCAATTTCGGGTCGAAAGTGACAATATCTACAAGTTTATATTATAATTGGAATTTTGTATCTTTATATAATATTTAGCAGATCTCCCTTGTTGGTTTTTAACTATTCTACAATTCGAAAATATGGTGGGCTATTCTCAAATAAGGCGCGATTTTGAGGACTTTCTTAAAAAAAAATCATAGGTTACCTAGATCTTAGCTAAATTCGATATCAAGCAAAATTCGAACAAGAAAGGTACTAGTAAAATATTAATTTGAGATTTTTTCAAATTTTTTGATTAAATGAATCTAATCAATAGATTAATATTTAATCGATATATCAAAAGATTTATTTATTTATTATCTGATAATTTAATTGACATTTAATTAAAATATTCTTCTCTTCTTTCTCATCCTCTCTAAGCCTGTTTCAGCGTGGAGGAGCCTCTAACCACTTGGTCCACACATCTCGGTCCATGG
>NW_027113837.1:0-1421 GCF_000696795.3 Halyomorpha halys | reverse complement strand
CTAACACAGTCCTAACAACATACGCTGATGACACATGTATACTTTCTGTAAACAACGACCCAACTAATGTATCACAAACACTACAGGCACAGATAACATCTATTGAAGAATGGTGTAAAAACTGGAGAATCAAAATAAATCCTGACAAATCCCACCAGATCACCTTTACTCTCCATCGTAAACCTCCGCCCTCCTGTCCTACAGTATCCTTTCTAAATACACCACTATTGCCTGTTGGACAGATTCGATACTAAGGACTCCATCTTGACAAGAGACTTACTTGGAATCCACACACAAGACTGAAATGACAAGAAACTGCTCGTACATTCTGATTGCTACAACACTTACTTGACAAACGCTCTAAGCTTCTCATTCACTACAAAAAATTAGTATACACTACAATAATCAGACCAATTTGGACATTGATGACAATGGAATTGAGCTCTGGGGCTCTATTGAATTCTTCCCGCATCCAATCGTTACAATCCAAAATCCTATGTAAAATCCTTGATGCTCCTTATTACGTCACAAATAAACTCATTCACAAAGACCTTAACATCCCATTCGTTGCAGATTTGACCCAAAACAGATATGCGTAATAGCATAATAGCAGTCCCTTCTTAAGCTGAAGATGACAGTTAACTTGTATATCACTGTCACAGTGACACAGTGCGACACATAAAACAACAAGCACTGGCTTAACAGTCGAGTCTTTAAACAAACAGCGTCATGCAGATAGTGTTTTGTCATAAAACAGCTGCGCTATTAATTTGTTATTAAAAACAATTGTATATTCATATTTACAAAACCCATTCGTTGCAGATTTGACCCAAAACAGATATGCGTCTTTTCATTCCAAACTCCTTAACCATCCTAACCCATTAATTCTTAATCTTTCATTCTCAACAATCACTGATAATCCTCCGAGGCGTCTGAAAAGAAAATGGCCACGGGACCTTCTAATTTAAATTAATGTTTGAAGTACCACCAATGGGTGGTTCCTTCCAAAGATTTTCAAGTGTATATGAAACATACTATATTAATTACCTATTGTATTATTTTGTACAGTTGTAAATTATATTAAATAAATAATTTTAAAAAAAATGTTAACTTGCTAACACTCTATGGATCAAATTCTCAAGTTTCGGATCATATTATCTTTCACAAATATTAAAGTATTTCCAGATACGTTAGCAAGTCTAAGCATGAGTGATTTTTTTTCTAAACAACAATTGTACATTGTAAATAAAATTAACTGTACTGATCTCTTATTATTTACGTTATTAATATTCCTTCCATTTCTTGCTCATTGCAATTTTTTTTTTAAATATCAAGTTACGTATGCTGATGACACATGTGTGCTCACAGTTATTAATAACCCTTTGATTGCATCCCAAACTCTCCAGTCCCATATCACAATC
>NW_027113836.1:5469-5930 GCF_000696795.3 Halyomorpha halys | reverse complement strand
TCTTTTGATAGCTTTCCAAAAGCCTCCGTTGCCGATAATTTAACATTTAAATAGCAACTCCTCTTTATCCGCCGCCACATTGTGGAAAGGAAAATACTCCTCTACCTTTCTCTAGTTGTGGATGTTAATCGTTCAAAAACCAGTTAACTACTTATATCCCGTCAATTTTTTTTTAAAATAACAATTACAAAAATCCAAATCCGATTCCAGAAAAGTAAACCCTAAAAATTTTTTTTATTAAAAATCAGGTCAGATTTAATTTTAGCATCAGTCAAGTCATCCATCAGGACCTCAATATTCCATATGTTGCCGATTTGGCCAGAACCTGATACCGTTCCTTCCATAATAAACTTCTCAACCACCCAGATCCACTTGTTTCTAACCTGGCTTCTCCTTCATTACCTAATAATCCTCCTAGGGGTCTGAAAAGAAGATGGCCTCGAGATCTTCTTCTCTAGAAA
>NW_027113836.1:0-969 GCF_000696795.3 Halyomorpha halys | reverse complement strand
TGAAATTTAAAATGCGTATACAGACCAATCAGTAATAGTTAGGTAGTTTTCAAAAATTTTCCTTTTTTTTTTTATCTGTTCTGGAGTACTATGTTCCTTTTAATAATTTTTTTATAAAAATAAATAGTTTTTTAACTCTGATAACCTAATTTAAGACTTTATTGCTGTCCTAATTGAAAATTGAGTTTTTTAAAAATAAATGTTTAGTACAGTAAGTTAGGTTTTGTGTTCTAGAATAAAGAAAAGAAAAGAAACTATTATCCTTCATACTGTTCTATATGGATCGTGTCCTCTTATGCTAAGGAATGAACAGCGCTATTAAAAATAAAGCATTGCTTAGAATATTAGGACCGAACAAGATTCATCTTTCACCGGAGAATCTAGAAGGTTCTAAACGCCGAATTGCAGGAACTGCGTCCTGTAAATATGATCCAAGTTATAGTATTTCGGTGAATAAGATGAGTTTATTGTGTTGTAGGACTTAGTGACGAAAGGATTTTAAAAATTTTAATAAACATTGAACCGATGAGTTAACTTCCAAACTGATGGGTGGTATCGGCATCAAACCTTCGGGTTTTTGTCATTATCATTTATTATTTTGAGAATAAAAAAAAGAATAATATTCTTAGCAAATGAGAATATATGAAAAAATCATATAGTTCTTTCATACCACATCCACAAGTGAGCATTTTAATTGCAGTCTAGATGACTGTAACATATCTAAAATCAACTCTGCTTAGGTGACTTTACCATAGGAATAACAGAGAACGATAATAAAATTAATTATATATCAGCCTCCACTGGCTCACTACCAGTGATGCGGAGAGAGGGATGCGCTGGGATCTTTTGAGCTCTGCTCTATCCCTCAAACGTAGGGGATAGAGTGGGCTCAGGGATCCTCAGGTCGATTGTGTAAATATTGTATATTAGAGTGTAAATGTGATTACGTTCATTTTGTTTATTCTTCTG
>NW_027113835.1:0-2796 GCF_000696795.3 Halyomorpha halys | reverse complement strand
GGGGGGGAGAGATTGAACATGCACTATAATATGATTGAAAATACAGAATAAGCCAAAACAATATTCAATATAAAATAAAAAATATAGAAAATATAAAATTGTAGAAAATATGAAAGATAGAAACAAGAAGGAAATGATAAAATACTTGAAAACAGAAAAATAAAATATATATAAACTTCTTTGAAAGATAAAAATACTTTGAAACAATAGAAGGTAAATTTAATAAAAAAAAAAAATGAAAGTTAAAAGATACTAATTGGATATAGAATACTATAAAATAAAAATAATCTAAACATCTCTGGATAAAATCCATTAATAAACAACAATGGTAGATTTAAGTGGTGATTAGAAGTTACTATTGGTTTTAATTAATATTAGTAATAGTTAATTACTATTAATATATAATGAAACAGAATTACTTTGGTGAAGAAGTACAGATTGAAAGAAGATAGAAGTTTGGTAGGTGAATAAACGAAGACGATAGAGATGTAGATAGAGGTGAAATAGATTGAAGATAGGTGAAAATAAATGAATAAAGAAGAGATAAACTGATACATTGCACACACTAGGTAAGATAGAACAGACACTGTTATCTCTAAGCCAAAGAGGTTGCCTATGGAGTCGGTGGGAGTTACCTTGCTGAAAGAATTTCATACTATTCAAATACATTGCTGAAATTGAAAAGCGCATCAAGTGGTAAAAAAAAAAGAATAGAGAAAAAAGGGGATTTTGGGAGAGGAAGGTGAGTTCGAAATTAATCAAATAAATTTACCAAATGAAGGCAACGAAGCAAAACTGGCCTGAACTAGCTTTTATTTATATATTATTATTATTATTTTTTTTTTTGCTAATGATGCCTGAGGCTCAAAGTCTTCATGTTCCGATGGCATCTCGCATCTCCCACAATTTCTTGTCAAATAATCTGCGAATAAATTAACAATAAAATTTTAAATATACAAAATTAGGATACAAATATAAAAACGAATTAGAAATAAAGGTTATAATTTTCTGTTTATAATGAATTTTTCAACAATTTTGATTTTTACTTTTGTTTTTTTAATGATTACTTCTCTTTCAAGCTAAAGTTTAAAAGAGCAATCCATTTAAAATACATGAAAAAACAACCCAATCCATTGTTTATACTTTTGTAACGGAGATATCTTTAGGTAACGGTTTTAATATTAGATCATACCAGTAATCAGAATCAGAACATTAATTACGAAGGGACAGCATTAAAAAGGATTCGCAATATTCGGTTAATGTATCGATTTGTCAAGCATGAATTATTCTAGCGTCGTTTAGTTGCCTTGTAAAGAACAAGAAAAGAGAACTTCTTGAATTATTGATCACAAAAATAAGAACTTGGGATAAAAGCAAGTTGGACTGTTGCCAAATAAGTTCCATTCGGACTTGCCAAGTGGAATAAGACTGGACCAATCTTGAACTTCTTCAGCGCTCTTTATAAGTCCTTATATTGCATAATATTACTGCAACAGGAGTCGGGTTTGGAATATAAAAATGAGTAATGATACTACAACATTATTTATATTAATACGATATAAAAATTTATACTATTTATTTTGAGAAATCGATATAAGTTACTTAACTTATTTAATATACAACATGGCACAAACGAAAACTACAGCGCTAACAAACAAAATGGTACAAGCTATAACTAAAGCCCTAACGAACAACATGGCACATACTATAACTAAATCCATAACTAACAACAATGCATAAGCTATAATTAAAGTCCTAACTAACAACAAGGCACAAACTATAACTAAAGTCTTAACGAACAACATAGCACAAACTAACAGATTAATTGAATTCAATTTCGATTCCTTGTTTAGAATTTATTAGAAAATAAATGTTTTATTTTCGAATCAGTTGAAATAAAATACAATGATTGCCCTGTGTGACCTATCAATGCAATTCGTTATTCTTACTATATTTCAGCTGGCATACACCCATAATCTCTTACTAAGAGTAATAATGTTTGGAATTGGTGATTAAAAGAGATATTTTATTTAATTAAGGATAAAATAAATAAATATGGTTTTGTTTATTTATGTTATTCTTTGCTGACCGCACCCCCGATAAACTTCTCCAATAATTTATTTAATTAAGAGAGATTTCCCGTAGTGAAATTCTATTTGACAATGCTTGGATAATAAAACGAATGTCTCACCGTATACAACAAAATTCCGAACTTAAAGCAATCCTTTAAAACTTTACAATCCTTACAAAACTTTACACTTTAAAAACCGAGACACTATTACGTCATGATGATTACGCCATTGCTTTTATATTCCATAAAAAGGTTGACCTTTATACAAGATGAGCGCAGACTGTGAAATATCCTTCTAACCACATCTAAATTTATAAGGCATCTTAATTGAAAGGATAATTCTCGAAGTAGCAACTCCCCGCCTTTCTAGGGAGAGGGCACTAGGAAGGGGGCAAGGAGCGGAATTAGTCTTCAGAACTAAATGGAGGATAGTCCGAGGGATCTTTGGTGTTTTTTTTAATTATAAAATGTCGCAGTTCAATCTGACCTATCCCTACTTATAATTACTTATCCTTCACATCAAATATTTATACATTAGTATTTATACTGACATTATATTATATCCTTTACATCAAATATTTATAAAACATTCGATTTATTTTTTATCCAAAATAAATGAAATCTCCATTAAGGATTGCTTTATCTTTACAGTAATCTTAAACATAGTTCTGAAAAAAGTTAAAATTGGCTGTCAAAATAAAAACCAAAATACCTTATTTTTTATA
>NW_027113834.1:0-2395 GCF_000696795.3 Halyomorpha halys | reverse complement strand
CCTTTTCTTTCGTAAAGAGACTAATATAGACTTAGTATAGTATAAAGAGTATCCTAGTGCTTAGTACATATATTAGAGATACGTTAATTAGATCATTTCCGCTATTTTTGGATATAATCCACAATTCACAATCTATAAATGATGTGGGAATTTATTTTTTGTATTCAACATTCGAACAGTAATAGAATAGATTGTAATTTGATCAAATTTAAATTTCATCTAAATTTGAGAAGAAAGTTGTCATGATGTGGGTTACTTTTTTTCTTGCCCTCTAAACTATAAACTTATATTATAAAAAGTATAATAGGTGACTTGAAATAGAATGACCCTACGCAAAAACATTGTTTCATAAATCTCGCTTCGGGACAGAAATTTGATAGTTGCGCTTGTAAAAACTTAAAGTAGTATTAACTGTTTTTCTTTCCAATAGTAAAAATATCTATGAGCTGCTTAATTTAATCATTAATCATAATTAAAATTAAAAAAAAACTTAAGCGCACAGTTTGCATTTTGATATATATATATACTTTTTTTTTTCAATCTAACTTTATTTATTGATGGACATTGCAATCTGCCACACTGTTGTGAGCAATATGTAATAGTGATGAATGATCACATTCTTACTAAAATAAAATAAAATAAGAAGGAAAAACAAATAAATAAAAAAGTACATAAAAATAAATAAAATCTCTCTTAAAATATATACAGACAGAAGGATAAAGAAAATGAACATAATCAAACTATGTGGATGAAAAAATAAATAAATAAAATAAAATAATGATAAAAATAAAAGAATCTCTATTTTTTTTCTTACCTCCTGGAACAAAGAAATAAGCATTTACAAATATATAAAATAGAAAAATGATATGTACATATACCGGCTAAAAGAATCTCTAGTCACATTTACACTCCTAAATATATACTGGTTTTAAACCTTATTTTGGGAATGTAGTGTTAGATTGCCATAATACGGATAGAGATTTATGGAAAATACGTTCCAATAGCTCAAGTACATTCATAAGATACATGCAATGTATCTCTGAAAGATACCATATGTAAAAAAATTCCTTTGTTATAGGATGATTTATTCAGCTGGAGAATTAGACAATGTCAAAACAGGTTGGTTACTTGGTTTTCTGCCATAGTTCATTGTGGTCTTCTGTTCATTGGCCATCTAATGGTGACCATCAGTGAGGAAGTGATTTAATGTGCTATAAGCCTTGTACAGTAACTGACAGGACAGTGGAGTTGTCCTTAATTATTTTAAGTTCACCATACGGTGAATTTATAATAATTAAGTCCGACTATTCAAAGCTTAATAGTTTAGTTACTTAATGGATATTAATTTTCCTTGATTATCTTTGTAACAATGTTTAGTATGATCTGTCGTAAAACATTTTTTGTCGGAACTAATAGCTAAGTTCTAATTGTTTGAATTATACCGACCGTTGACTTGGTCGAGGATTGTCACGTTACCACAGATGAAACCATTGATATCCTCGGGCACACCCTCAGGACTGCATGACTTCTGAGCGATAAAATTGTAGGATACAGCCATAAGCATCACCCCCGCAATTGTGCTGACCAAGACGGGCAGCACAACGATAAGCCCTTTCAGCACACTCAGTAAGCCCATTTCACTGACTTGCCAAGGACCGGGAGTTCGGTAACTAATTAATGATTTTGCCTTATCTTATCGATGATTTTGAAATTATTTGTTAACAGTTTCTCCCCCCAAAAAAGATAAATACATCCTTAATGATTGAAGTGTTGATTTCGAGATGGTATTGTCTCGATACATTATCGAGATCATGTTTTAAACGTGTTTAAGTTTATTCGTGTCCACAAGTCGTTTTCGTGGCATATCATCTTAATACAGCATAAAAACATTTATAGCATACCTATATGCTGAGCAATTGTATTCTTATCGTTGTCTTCGTTAGTATATTACCTTTCTAAATCGTTAATACACGATCTAGTTATAGAAAGAATCTTTACATGGATTTCTTAATTATCTTTCAATTAGAAGAGGTCTATATACACATACATGTTCTATGTATACCATCAATATCAATAGTATCAAGAACACGTCCAGAGCTGTGACTGGTGATTGGTTAGGTTATGACTACTGGATATTATAAGCGAGAAGGAAGTCGGATAAAAGGTGGTGCACCTGCGACCTGGTAAAATAGACCGAAGGTACACATATAATCACAGTGAACGTACGGTTTAAACACCGGTTCACGTTCACCTGCATCTATAAGCAACCGAGGTACAGCCTCACATCAGCGAGAAAAGAGCCGGTTTGTGGACATTAGGAACCTCAATGCCCGGCACACCGCCTTTCTGTGTGGTATGCAATAGTCCATTGGGCAACTATATCTTTTTTTTTTTT
>NW_027113833.1:0-3028 GCF_000696795.3 Halyomorpha halys | reverse complement strand
TTTATTTATTTTATGCCGACGTTTCGACCTGAGTTTCAAGTCTTCATCAGGGCTATAGAACAAAAGAGATAACAACAACAATTAGAGAAATTGAAAAAAAAAAATAGTATACAAACAAATTTAGTATTATACAAAATATTGAATTGAATCACAAATGATAAAAAATTGATAACTGATAATTGAATAGTAAAAAAATTGATTGATAATCGTGGAATTAGATGCTAGTAGATTGAAAGTGAGTGTACAGACTTATATATATTTATATGTTTAGGTATAGGTATATAAGTTAATACTCACACTGTAATTCAGATATAAGTCACTCACTATACTTAATTTTCTATCAAATTGTTCAATTTGTAGATTCAGTATTCGTTTTTTAATTTTTGTAGACACTACTTGCATATCTTTTTTATACATATCTTCTTACCTACATGGTATTATATTTCATCTTTAACTGTTTTTAATCTACTACCATCTAATTCCACGATTATCAATTAATTTTTTTACTATTCAATTATCAGTTATCAATTTTTTATCATTTATGATTCAATTCAATATTTTGTATAATTCCAAATTTGTTTGTATACTATTCCTTTTCTTTAATTTTATGTTTCTCTGAATGTTGTTGTTATATCTTTTGTTCTATAGCCCTGATGAAGACCTGAAACTCAGGTCGAAACGTCGGCATAAAATAAATAAATATTGTTTTGTTTATTTATGTTGTTATTTGCTGACCGCACCCCCCGACAAACTTCTCCAATCATTAATCTACGGTCAACTATCTACACCTCATTTAGGTAGATTATTTGAATTATAAAATTTTTGGCGTAGAAGGAAGGCAGAAGGTGTGAGGTTCGTAAAAAAAAAAAAAAATAAATAAATTATAAGTAGATAGTTGACCGTGAATAATGTATATGAGAAAATGAGCACTTATTTATTAGTGCTTATGTTATCAATTTTATCCAGTACTTGTACCTAGTTTTCATTAAACTAATAAAAAAATTGGGGTGAAATAACTGCCTTTGCTCTGCTCTTGGGATCTTCTTAACTACTAAAAGTGGCCCCGTGCACAGGTTTGAGAAAATCTCCTCTGAAGGGAATCGCTCACCTAATTGATCTTATAAATATTCTGTTTGCAACGACGTAACATTTCCAGAGATTTCTCCATAATATCCTAACAAAACCCCTTTTAAATCCTCTCGTTAAAACTTTTTTCAACTTCGTGAAGAGTTGGACAGGGATCCTCTAACGATATTTCTCGTGTATCAAAAATATGAAACAATAATTCAGTTTATAAATCTTTGTATAACGAGATATAATAACTAAAATTGATAATAACAAATAAAATAATTACTGTGACTAATTGGCTATTAACTGATTAAAATTCCTGATTGGAGAAGATGGTCAGGGGGTTGCGGTCAGCAAGGAAAAACATAAATAAGATTTTTTTTTTAATTTATGGCGACGTTTCAACCTGAGTTTCAGGTCTTCATCAGGGCTATAGAACAAAAGAGATAACCATCATTTGGAGAAACATAAAATTGAAAAGACACAGTATACAAACAAATTTGGAATAATACAAAATAATTTTAATACTCACACTGTTATTCATATAAAGTCACACCACCCATTATATAATATATTTCATTTTCTGTCATATTGTTCAATTGTAGATTCAAATTTGTTTTTTTTTTTAAGTATCCTATATAGTAAATGTGTATGTAATAAATAAGAAGCGTTCCCCTCTATATCGTTCAATATTACAAAAAATATTAAGGGGATAAAGAATTCATATAATCGAACTTCCTAAAAAGGATTGTACATAATTATTTTTATTTATTTTTTGTTTTCAATATTCTATTACTCAAAGACCTTAACATCCCATTCGTTGCAGATTTGGCCCAAAACAGTTATGCGTCTTATTCCTAACTCCTTAACCATCCTAACCCATTAATTCCTAATCTTTCATCCTTAACAATCCCTGATAATCCTCCAAGATGGCCACGGGACCTTCTAATTTAAATCATGTTTGAAGTACCACCAGTGGGTGGTTCCTTCCCAAGATTTTCAAGAGTATATGAAACATACTACATGTTTACCTATTGTGTTATTTTGTACAGTTGTAAATTACATTAAATAAATAATTAAAAAAAATTTTTTTTTTTTTTTAAATTGTTTCCAAAGTAACTATAATGTAATCATTAACATTTCAGTATCAATCAAGAATTACTTAAAACTTTACTTTATAAAAAAAAAATTCAGTTTAGTAGTTTTTGAAATTAAGGTCAGGATATTCTGTTCTTGCCAAGTTCAAACATCAATCAAGGAGTTGAAACTTTCGAAGTTTTAAATTATTTAGGAGAACTGATAAATTGATAAAGAGACTTAACATTGCATCCCTAGAAATTTAATTATTCAACAGTCTTTGTTTTATTCAGTGTTAATCTCGGTTTAAAATTTTGATAAGACATTGTTTCTAAATTGTTATCTGAATTTGAATTTAATTATTAAATTCAATATCGTGATTAAAAATAGTTTTTCCATGTATAAATTAATGCTTTCTAAGGAAGCCCCACCTGTTTAAAATAATAAATTATAAAAAATAAACTGAAACTTCAACCCATGGAGTGTCAGAGGTTTAGTGTTTCGTAAAGGAGTACTGTTGCTTGCACAAAGAGGTAATTTGTTCATTATCTTGCTCAAACCATCAATTTTTCCATAATCAAGGGGGTCCACTTAGTTTATAGAGGCTGAGCTCCCGAACCTACAGGGTTCACTCATGCCTACCATAACAGAATAAATAATTATTTTGCTAACGGTCATCCTCCTACTCTATTCTATTCCACATGCGCTTTTTGTCACTCGCTGACTTTAAACAAGACAGGTGGATCGTTCTGATTTGTTCGTTATTTATTTATTATTATTAGTATTATATATATATATTTGTATGTAGAGAAAACAACCTAAATTAATTTAAATACAAAATTTTTTAATTTAAGTAACAAACGAACAATCAATTTTTATTAGT
>NW_027113832.1:0-5357 GCF_000696795.3 Halyomorpha halys | reverse complement strand
TTTAACACGCTTTAACATAGATCATGAATACCCCTAGTGAAAACTTATAAATAAACAATAACATGGAATTTTGGAAAGGAAGGTTATAAAACTAGTTGCTCAAAAATCCACTAGGAGCTCTTATCATTTAACTTTTAACATGGCTTTAAATAGGGCTGCTCGCAATCCTATACTTATAACATGTACCATATTAAAGCATTTTACATTTAACACAGCATCATGAATACCCCTAATATCTTTGTTTCCTTTCTACGACTTGTATGTTAACCTAACTTTATAAATTTTGCGCTTTTCTTTCTATTCTTAAATATCTTATAAAGGATATTTGTAAAGAGATATTAAATTAAGTGAGGCATAATATTAGAAAAACAAAAATGAAGCGGACAAAATGGCGTGCTGTATTATTTATGAAAACATTACTCTGATCAATAAGAAACATTTATACCACTATTGAGTAATTTTTCCATCAGTTCAATCCGGGTCTTTTAAGCTTGAAGGTTAGTTTCGTGAAAACAAGAAATGGTCCTAAGACCTAACCAACCTCTCGGTAAGGTCCCATTGATTCTCAATGACGTCTTCAAGCTCTCAAAAGTGCTCGGATCGTTCCCTATCAACTCCGAATTTTCTGGCATCGCCAAATTCAATGTAGCAAAAGGTCTTGTCCTAAACCTGTTAGCAGTTGCCTACGCAATTCACTTGTCGAATGTGATATGGCAACGAGAAATGCCGCTAGGAAATAAAATAGCGTTTTCTGTACAAATAGTGTTGCAGGCTTCGTTTAATTTTATCAATTTGTCTACGCTTGTGGCAAACAGTTTGCTTTTGAAGGAACTCTACGAAGAGCTGAAGGATGTCGAATATGACTTGTGGAAGAATGGTGTCGATTGGTTTTACAAGGCTAGTTGGTACACCAAATACTTCGGCTTCGTCTCGGCGATTATTTACCTTGTCATATGGGAAATAGTTCATGATTTCTTTAAATATATATTATTCAATCTGATACACTTTATGACAGTTCCTACTGCTTTCAGTATAATGAGTCAGTACATGGCTTTGCTCCAGATCTGTTTGACACTAATAAGAGATATAAGACAATTGGAAGATACGAGAGCAATGGTTAAGCTGTACGAAAAAGTGTTGACTGTTTGTCGAAAAGTGAATACTATTTACGAGCAACAGATTTTTTTATACATCGTTTCAATATTTTTTATTTATATATTTACAATTTATAGGGAAGTCCATCACCCAATGGTTTTACAGAAAAATGTCATATGGCATATTTTTAGGCTTTTTCTGTTTTTGCATCCATTGTTCCCGATATTAAGATGCATTGGCTGCATCTCTGAGGAGGTATTTAAATTGTGTTTCTAATATTAAAATTATACTTAATATTCATCGTAAGATGTTCAAGGCTGCGGGCATAAACGAAGAAAAAATAGTAATGACTGTTTGTTTATTTTCTTCCGACTTTTCGACCTAAGTTGCAGCGTCTTCATTAGGGCCACAAAAAGATTTCAAAGATAGAGTTAGTGTTAAAGTCAGAATAAAATAGTGATAAATTATTAACTAAACTAATAAAGTGAACAGATACATAAAAAAATACAAATAATTGAAAAAATCTATTAATTTAATTAAATGAGGAGACATAATAACTGTTAAATGGTGAGCGTAACAGATAAATTATTATTACAGATTATATAAAAATGTAATGTGGAATAGGTCAAAGGTAGATAAGAAAGATAAGAATTTAAAAAAACATGGTACAAATGACAGTTAAAGAAATGAAAGTTGGGGTAATTTAAAAAATGGAGTGGGGAAGGAGATGAAGTACAAAATTGGGTTGAGTATAGATGTTTATTATAAATAAATCTGGAATCCAAAATAGGATTATAAACTTATGGTGAAATAAAATAAATAATTATTACTATTTTCTCTTCCTTCTTTACTGCAGTTCTGATCATCTTCCAAAGAACAAGTGATAAATAAATTAATAAATAGTTTACAACTATTAATTAATTCCCAACGTTTCGACCCAAACTGAAGGTCTACATCAGGATTAAAATAAAAAGATATAATGAGAACTATGTATGAGTAAAAAATTGAATAAACAGATGTGAAAGTGGAGGTGTACAAACTATAAAAAGAAACTAAACAAAATAGTAAGGAGGTCAAATATAAATATGAAAACTTAAGATCACAAGAGCCGGGAAGAAAAAAAGGCAGTTATCTCGCCCCAATTATTGATTATTTTAATGAAAACTATGTATAATTAATAGTCTGTAACTGATGAGTCTTCCAAGTATAGGTAGGAGGAATACCAAATGGCGGCTGTTTCGAAACCTTAAAAAAACATTAATTTTTCATTCGGAGCTCTATATCTTAAAAACTACCAACAACCCTAGAAAATCTAAAAAAAATTTTTTAAAGAAGAGTAAATTTGATAAACTGTAAGCTTTTAGAGCTATTTACGTTCAATAGTTCTCGAGATACAACTTTTTAAAAAGCAACATTTCATAAAAATGTTGTATGGAACGTACTGAAATATCATTAGTTAGTTAATTTATTTTGAGAAATCTATATCTCAGGAACTATGTGCCGTACAGATGTCTATTAGCACTCAAATTTAAGCTAGTTTAACTTAATATAAAATAGTTCGTAATGTTCTTCTTTGTAGGAGTTGCAGTTCTTATGATATTTGACAAAATAAACTCACAAAATGTTAATTTCTAGTTGTTCATATAAAATGTTGGATTTTTGAAAAAAAAAATATCTCTAGATCCATAAGACGCACATAAGTCTGCCAACACTCAAAATAAAGGAAATTTAACTTACTATAAAGTAGTTAATGACACTTATCTTCGTAGGGGTAGTAGTTTTATGATATTCACATATGAATATAAATTTGGCAAATGAAAATTTGTCCGAAAAACTATAAATCAATTTATTTTAGCAAATTTCATGTAAACTACTACTCCTACGAAAATAAATGTCATAAACCATTTTATAGTTCTTTTAACTAGCTTTAATTAGAGTGCTAATAGTACAGATGTACGTCACATAGTTCTTGAGATATAGATTTCTGAAAATAAATGAACTAACTACTCATATTTCAGAACGTTCCATACAACATTTTTATGAAATGTTGCTTTTTGAAAAGTTATATCTCGAAAACTATTGAACCGAAATAGCTCTATTAGGGCTTACATTTTAACAAATTTACTCTACTTTAAGTGATGCTCTCTTAGATTTTCCGTTCTTGTTGTTCTTAGCTGTAAAGATATAGAGCTTCGAATAAAATTATTTTGAACGTTTTGAAAGGTACCTCAGGGCTCGATAATGTGTGTTCACACAGGTTAGATGAATTGACAGGATGTGTTTTAAGGGAACTAGCAGTTAATACTCTGGTTTATAAATTGGCTTATAAATGAGAACATTAAACTATTTACTAGTAAAATATGAACTCAATGTTATACAACATTGTTACAAACATGGGTTAGTGAAGAACCTGGGGACGGAGGTTGTTTCATTATTAGTTGTTTAGTTAGTTCGTTATTTCATAATTAGCGTTGCTTCAATATTTTTTTAAATTTATCTTTAACCTCCTTATTATTTAATTTAGGCTTTTGATAGTTTGTATACCTTCTCCTTTACATGTGTTTTTCTTTAATGCTAATCTTATGCCTAACGTTTGCTTTACTTTCGTTGGATCTTTTCATTTTAGCCCTGATGAAGACCTACATTGTGGGCAGAAACGTAGCAATATATAAATTGTCGAAAACTATTGTTGTTCTTTTTGAACCCCATCCTAACCATCTCCTTCTAATTCACATACATAGATAGTCAGCTATGAATAATAAGAATAAAAATAATTATAACAGTTAATGTTAATCAGAACAGAGTCAAAAGTTTTACCTTATAGTTTCAGATGGAATAAAATGATAAACTGAATCACTACAGTTCCAAAGATTAGGCAAGATTATATTGAAATGCAGTAGTTATGCAGCAAGAAAAAGATATCGATATCGATATTATCAAAATATCAATATTTTGTCTGTGATATTCGACATCGATATTTTGTTGCCGATAATATCGGAATACCGATATTTTCCTCAGATATATTGGTTTAGAAAAAAAAATTCTTATTATATGATTGTTTGAGAGTGGTTTATTTTATTATTAACATACAAAATTTTGATCATTTTAAATTGATTACTTACTTACATAACTTATTATATCTTAAAATTAAAAACTCTTATAACAGAACCTACCTTCAACAGGTTAGGACTCTGTTATCACCTTATCATATAAAAAATAACTTTTTTATCATTAATTTACATTAAATATAATTTAGTTAATATTCTATTGTAATTATTTTGTTTATAACTTAACATTTTTTAAAATCCATAATTAATATATTCTTATTATATGTGTATTTTTTTATCATACATATACCCCCTTCTCTATTTTATTTTTCACATATTTACTCACTTTTTTTTTTATCTCCCTCCCTTGCCATTTCTGGCATACGGGGTGCGCATGCCACTGCTCCCAAAGATCACCAATTTTTTTTTTATTCTTTTTTTAATTATTCAATTATTAAATTTTTGTTTACTGTGGTGCAGCCCAGCGCTAGGTTTAGCGCCTTACTGATGGAGCTGCACCTTTTCCACTGCATCTGTCAGGATGCCTCCTGCAGTTAACAGGCTGGTCCAGCCCTCCTGGTCTCAGTCTGGGTCACCTTCCTCATCTTCTGTTGGCTCGCCGATGTTGGGCGGTCAAGCCCTTCCCATCGCGATATGAGTGGCTCCTTCCACCCGTAAATGAACTCCCTGAAGAAGGGATAATTCTCTTCTTCCATCAACCAGGGAAAGTCCGACTCGGCGAGGGCGTAAATCCCGGTCTTTATCGACAGCCTGGCTCGGTCTCCTTCCATGGCGGAGCAATCTATTATTACGTGTTCTGCTGTTTCAGGAACTCTGCACGTTGGGCACCGGGGGTCGATGTTCTTTCCAAAGCTCTGCAGCTTTCCCTGAAACCCCCCGTGTCCTGTAAAGGTGGATCCACATGTTGGCCGCTCGCCACGGATCGGAGGCTCGTACAAATGCTCAGCAAAGAGCGGACCATCCACATGTCAGTGTTATTCCGAGAGGCAAGCATGGCGGACGTACTAGTGGTTTCAGCCATTGCACTTGGATTGTATTATATTTATTACAAAAAAAAAATGAAAGGAAATTAAATATAAATAAATAAGATTAAATATAAAACTTATTATAAAAAGTACCAACAAACACCTTTAACCTCCTAACAGCTCTCAGTTGCAACTAGACAAAGAACAATGGTGGAGATGCTACACGAGC
>NW_027113831.1:15484-16378 GCF_000696795.3 Halyomorpha halys | reverse complement strand
AATTTCAGAATAAAGTGAGCATGGCGTGCAAACATGCCAAGAGTCCTCCGCAATAGAAGAATTTAGTTGTATGGGAAGATTTCTTACAGGTTCAAGGCAGTCAGGATCTAGTTGAATTGGTCCGGAACTAATCATTTAACCATTAGTCACACCAAAAAAATTCTGGTAAACTGCCAAAGGCCTCTAAATGCCTCGAACAAAGTATAAAGACGATCGTTTATTGTGATTTTGAGGTCTAATGAGCTATAATAAGAATTATTATCCACCTCGTTTATACAGCATCCTCTATTCGTGATAAGCGGAAGGCTTCTATATTAGTAAATTTATTGACAGTTTGCGAATAATAAATTAACAATTTTTTTAATGGTTTTCTGATGAAACTACCAGTGCCTCCACCCGCCATGGTGACCTGGTGTCTTCAATTGTCATTTTATAATAAATTTTATATTTTATGCTGGATAAAGATCGAGTCTGACTAAGAGCAGCACCAAGATTTTATTGCAACAGGGTTACAATTTGGTGTAAGGTGGGTGAAGAGCTGAGTTGGCTCTATATTAGCAAGGGTCAGACTCTATTACGTGATTAGAGCCTTCCCACATACTTCCATGGATATTATTGGGTAAGTATTGCCACAGTAAATCGTTTTTAATTGAGTATATGAAAACATTATTGAGTTTTGTTGTTTTCGAAATTAGAAATCTCTGAAAAACAAAATGCAGCCGTGCAGTGAATCTAGACTAACTCCTTCCAAGGTTGGGGGTTTGTGTTGTAATAAGAAGAAACAAAAATTCAAAAAATTCTCTAAACTAAATGTAATCTGAAATTATAATGTTTTAAAGAAATATAAAATATTGATTGATATTGGAAGAATTACTTTCATAATAGGGATGGCAG
>NW_027113831.1:8920-10119 GCF_000696795.3 Halyomorpha halys | reverse complement strand
CCAGCGATACACCTCGATCCAACTTTTTATCCAGACCCAAAAAGCTTCAAGCCTGAGAGATTTGCAGAGCAGCCAAAACCAGGGACATTTCTTCCTTTTGGAGAAGGGCTGAGGATGTGTATAGGTGAGTAGATATTTTACAATTACATGTTTCATTCGCCTTATTACTGCTAAGCTTTAATAGTTGCACATTGGACAAAAACTTTTTTTTTGTGATTTAATTTTCAATTGGACGTTTTTAAAAGATTGTACTATAGATTGCGGTTACTTTTTCTACTGGGGTTATCTTACCGATTGTCTCAATGCTGATAGGGTTCACAAAATAACTCCAGTCTACGATACAATCTATGGTATACATCAAATATAAAGTAAAATTATTTTTATAATTTTTTTTTTATCAGATGTGTGACTATGAAAGGAAAGCAGTTATGTAAGTATAAAAGTTAAAACAATGTAAAATCGATACATAATTATTGTCCATGTGATTTAGTAATCTAATGTTCCTCCTTAAAACCTGAAGTGCCTATCCTCTAGCCTGCATTAATATCTCTCCTGTAACGGTCAGTGCAATAGAAGAGGGATCCACAGAAACATTAATCTGTTTTACATTTTGGTGTTTTATATAATATAATAAATAAAGTAATTTATTTTGGATTTTTTTTAGGTTGTACAATCCATTTCTATATAGATAAATATAGTAATAAATACAATGTATGATATGATGTAGAAAGTAGTCAAATAATTGTTAATAGTGACAACAGACCCACCTGTCTCACCGTGAGTTAAACATACACTTGCCCAACACAACACATTAAACATACTCTGAATGAGACAAGTTGAAAGTCAACAAATTTAAATAATTTCCTTCTAAATAGTTGACACTGATTAGGTGCTGATGTTGAAGGCTCATTATAGTTTAGTTGTAATGGCTCCATTGTTTTGTCAGGTTGATATGGATGCTGTATTCTACTCCTGAAAAGAAGCATTTCTATTATTTCCACTACGGTGTCCTTAAATTCAGATAATATAGGACTGCTGTTTATGTACAGCATTGTTTATCTGATTACCTATTTTTGTCGAATGTAAAATATCTTTACATTCTTCCCCAATATATTTCACCTTTATATTTTTACTATCCTCTTAATATTTAAATTTTTTTCCCCTGTCAATATTATCAATTTAATGTAATGTTTGATGAG
>NW_027113831.1:5269-5735 GCF_000696795.3 Halyomorpha halys | reverse complement strand
TATATCACCAACCAGTTTTTCCTTTAGCCTTTGGTTAAAGAAATTCCTCCATAATAAGGCGGATAGGTGTTCCAAAAGTAGTGTTTATTATGTATAGATGTATTTCTATTCCAATTATATATGTTCCTTCTGGGAACCAATTCACAGTTCTTAGAAATGTATTACATTTCTACTAAAACCAAGGACTAGATACCACAGATCCACCCCATATATCCTAGGTATAATAGTGTATAATTAATTATTGAATATAAGGATATATATCACATGGGAAAGGTTCAATGGTGTCGTGTCCAATAATTTACTAAGATAAACTGATCAGGTGGCATGCGGGTGGTTTAAACAATATAATCAAGTTGGGCTAACATTAGGTTATATTTACATATGAGTTTTAATTATCTTATGTGTGTTGTGGGTTTCGGCTTTCTGTGTGCTCATCGGCCTGGCTTGATTGGAATATTGTCCTCTG
>NW_027113831.1:4964-5219 GCF_000696795.3 Halyomorpha halys | reverse complement strand
TATATCACCAACCAGTTTTTCCTTTAGCCTTTGGTTAAAGAAATTCCTCCATAATAAGGCGGATAGGTGTTCCACAAGAAGTGTTTATTATGTATTTCTATTCCAATTATATAGGTTCCTTGTGGGAACCAACTCACAGTTCTTAGAAATGTATTACATTTCTACTAAAACCAAGAACTAGATACCACAGATCTATATCTATATTTACAAATGAGTTATAATTATCTTATGTGTGTTGTGGGTTTCGGCTTTCTG
>NW_027113831.1:0-2688 GCF_000696795.3 Halyomorpha halys | reverse complement strand
TTTTTTAATTTCCTTAGCGAGTGTAGTCAGTGGAAGTTGACATTTGAGATCTAATTACAGGAGTCCGTACAAATTCACCAGAGAAATTTCCATAAATAGTAAGAAGAAAACGGAATGAAAAAAAAATCTTCAGGAACAACTTAATGAAAGTAACAACTTCACAAAACTCAAAGCAAGTAATCAAACATGGGATTGATAACAAAGGTTACAAATGATTGCGCCTCATAACTGCTGTTGGTTGACCATCTTCTATATTAGTACTTAACAAAACACAGAAATGATAAGAAAGGCTATAATGTAAGTTATAACAACTTAACCTTATCGCTTCGGACGCATTATAAGTACATACGTACTCTTTTTATATATGTTTCTAATAAAATCATTTTCGCATTTAGAAATGGAATTTGTCCATTTAGTATATTTCATGACGGCTATGACTAAATTTAACAGAGGATGATCTATTTCGTATCACGAAAATATCTTTTACTAAAAACATCCACTTATGATTATGTATCTAAAGAGGCTTGGCAAATAATGATGAAAAGCTGTACAATTATGTACGCAAGTAGATAAAGGAAATTAGGATGTAGGTGATGCCAATATTGTGGAGTACAAGGATATATAATGTAGAAGTTAAAACAAAAATCAGTACATATACATTTTCACATTTAAACATCACACTTTAACTTAATTAAAATTTTAGAATTATTTAAATAAAAATTTGACAATGCCAAAAACTGAACAACTTTGGGATAAAGATTTTTATAATTAAATTTAATATACATAATAGACAAATCTTTTATCAAATTTTGTCAAGCACTCTGCTTCATGAACTACCTACCTCATTCCTTCAATGGTGTCGATTCCATTGTTTTATTAATTTATGTGATATTTTTCATTAACGATACCTTGATTGTATTTTAGCACAAATTTTTGCAAAAGTTCTGTGGCTGATATTTATTTGATGACTTGAAAATAATGCCTTCAACTTTTGAGTTAGGAAGTTTTGTTTTTTATTTGATTATGGCGTTTTCTCTCTGTAATTTACTTCCTTTCAACTTCAATTGTTACTAATTGGATATTTTTTCTTATTCTTATTAAAAACTCAGTTAGTAATTAAATTTTGTAGTTCGTTAGCATTATATTTGTACTTTGTTAGAACTTTTTTAGATGGCCTAATTTATCCGTCTTCCTTGGGGCTTTTTCCTATCAGTTCTATCCAGAACATTTTAAGTATGATATGTTCATAGTTCATCTTTAATTTTTTTTTTCCAAACCCCTAAAACATACGGATTTATTAATGTAGAAAAATATATATATATTTACATATATTTTGACACACATGTTTATCCTTTTACTGGAGCAGGGCTCCATTCTAAGGAGTGTCTGAATTTATACAATTTTTTAAATAGTGGTTCACTTCTGAGTTGTTGGAGGTGTTAGAGCACACCCCATTTCATTGTCTGGCACTTAACTAAAACTTAGCAAACACTAAAACTAAAACTAGATACGTGTCTCTGCCTCACATGTGGTGTTCATTGGCTACGGTGATGTAGGTCCTGCCAACGCACTGAAGGGGGCGCTTGAAGAGTGGATTGGTCAGAGATTGGAGGGCGTCAAAGAACTTGACATGCCTCCGACCAATGAACTCTAGTACTGTGGGCAGATCGAGGAGCTGATGTAGTTCTGGATGCTTCTTTTTCTTCCACGACGTTGTTCTTATAGACTTATAGTCATTATTGCCTTGTTTTTTGTTGCTCATATGATTTATTTAGCCTAGCTAATTCTCTCTCCCTATAATATTAGAAAAAAAAAATTAAGTCTGTACCGCTGCAACCCATGAAGGGTCAGGGGTGCAGTAAGTATAAAGTAAATAAATAAAAATAAAATAAAATAAATGAATTGCTGCTAAAATAATTGTTATCAAACGTAAATAATATTGATGATATTTATGTTTTGTATGAACTACAAAAACATTATCCACATATGACAACAGTAGCTGTTGTGATTATTATTTATTGTCTTTTCCAACCAAATTATTATTTTTCATTATTTCATACCGAGCTGAAAATTTACATATTTTTATTTAAAATTTAAACTTACTTTTTTTTCAGGATGTTTGGAATAGCCTTCCTCGTTTTCGCTATAACAGTATTAGCCTATGCAATTAACTGGGTTTATAATAGGAGCAAATATTGGGAAAAAAAAGGAATAAAATGTCTACCTGCTCTTCCTATCTTTGGAAATTGCTTACCTGTTGTTTTGGAAAGAAAAACTGTTGGTGAGGTTATTCAAGATATTTACAATGCATTTCCTGATGAACCAGTCATTGGGTAAATACAAATTTCTTCTGTAACTTAAGTTAACTTAACAGAATATTATTTTCATTAAAAAAAAAATCTATCACTTATGCAATCATTGTTATTTACTAATAGATAAATTGATTTATTTTACTTAATATTTACTTTAAAGGTATTATGAATTTATGACGCCAAGACTTCTTATTCGAGACAATGATTTGGTTCAAAAAGTATTGGTAAGAGATTTTGGACATTTTGTTGACCATGGATTTGAAGTTGATGAAAAAAAGAATCCTTTGGATGATCAACTTTTTATGATGACTGGTAATAAATGGAGAGCATTCAGGTAATTTTGAAGTTTTAGTATTGGGTAGAAACGAAAAAAAAA
>NW_027113830.1:0-9856 GCF_000696795.3 Halyomorpha halys | reverse complement strand
CATTATTACTATTTATACATTTAGGGAGCATTTAGAAAGAGTGAGTGAGTGATTAGAAAAAAGTGAGGATTTAAAGAATTAAATTATTAATATAACACCAGTTGTTCGAAGACTAGCCAGGATTGATCTGAAAAAAATGTGAATATTTCAATTTACTTTTAAAATAGTAATAGTGTTTTAATACCTAATCGAATTTAGTAAAATGAAAACAGTGTTAATTTTTAAATGTGAAGCCAGTGAAACTTACATTATTTACAGACTAGCAAATGGGTCACTCAAAATACCACCAACATATTAGTGAACTGAAGGACGAAACGCAATGTTGCTGGGTCCCCAAAAGTTTGGCGAATGCAGATACATATTTCTGAAAATAAAAAAATATCTATTTCAAATATTGAACATGATTATTGGTGATAGTAAAGTTCTTACTTTGTGACTGGAATAAACCTTTATTATTATGTAAATGAAAATAAATTAAACAGTTTGCTTTATTGATTAAATATTGATTTTCTGAACAATCTCGTATAATTTATCAATAAAATAGATTTACTATCTATTTTTTACCGTAGCATAATTGTAGTTTTATAAATTAAATTAATTTAGATTTTTCATTATTTATCGATCTGATTATTGATTTTTTGAGTTAAGTTAGTTGTGAAATATTTATTATAGAGTGTCTTATAAAATATTAAATCTTCGAGTGAAATAATTTCTATGATCGCTGATCCTTCATTCATTAAATCTTTAAAATTATGTAACTATGTTAAAAATTAATTATTATTATTTTCAGTATTATGATTGTATTGGTGATAGTAAAGTTCTTACTTTGTGACTGGAATAAAACTAAATTATTTTGTAAATGAAAATAAATTAAACAGTTTTCTTAATTGATTACATATCGATTTTATGAACCAACTCATATATTTTCTCAATCAACTACATTTATATTTTTTCCTGTAGCATGATTGAAGTTTTATAAATTAAATTAATTTAGATTTTTCATTATTTATCGATCTGATTATTGATTTTCAGTATTATGATTGTTATTATTAACCTCGTTTCTGTTTTTATAGTACCTAGAAAGTTTTAATAGTTTTAAGCAATATCAAATTAAATTAAACAACATGCAAACCAGTACATACCTTAACTTCTCAGATCACTACCGATACCAAAACTGAAGTCTGAACTGTAAAGTAGGAGGGGGGATATAAATGGCGCATGCTCTATCCCCTCCAATAACGCCATTTATATCTGAAATTTGTCTACAGGAATCGCAGAGACTACGTTGTATTTTTTAAAAAATACAGTGATATTAGAGGAAAAATGTTGTTATGATAAATATTGAATAAATAAAACTGTTTCGTTTATTGATCGGTTTATCGATCTCCCAACCAAACCCGGATCTCCTCTCTATAGAGTAAATATTTCCCTGTTATTCCCCACAGATATTCGACTAAAAATGAATATTAGGAAGAAAAAATGTTATAACTGCGTGAAAGGCCTAAATATACACCTATTTTATTATAAACTATGTATTTTCTTTGTTATATTGTTAAAGGTTTATTAATCACATTAATTCATATCATTTTAATTTATCGATCTGGTTTTCGATTTTTTTATTAAAGATGTATGGTTTGATAAAATAGTTATTTGGCATTTTATCCTTATTAGGTATTGGAGGAATATAAAGTACTAGAAGTTGATTTTTCCAATTTATGATGATTTTTTTTAATAAATAGTGTGATAACAACACTTACCAATAAAAATTTTAATTCATGGTATAGTAAAGTATCATTTATTTCTAAAATCAAAATAATAACAAAATTTGAATTAATGCCTTCTAAATTCTACTAAGAATAGAATGTACCCAGAGTGTTACAGATTACGAAAGTCGTTTAAAATAATGATTTTTTTTTCCTCCAAAATTATAAAAAATTACGTAACTAAAAATAGTGTTTAAATTCTGTAAAAATTTAACTGTTATCTTTTTTTCTTGGTATTTGGGAAAAAAAATTATTTCTATAAATCTTTTATTGGAATTTCTTTCTAATGATGAGAAGTTAATTGACCGTGGATAATATATGTGAGAAGATGGTTGGGGGGCGGTGAAAGAATAATACAAATAAATTTAAATAAATAAGTAAGGAATTTCTTTTTTTGTAATTGATTATTAACTAGGATGATTTAAAAATAATTTTAGGCAATTTCATATTAAAACGTCATATAACATTACCTAAACATACTATAAACTCAAAGCACACAAATAGGACACCAGCGCCATTCCCCCCCCCTCAAGATCCACATTACTAATAAATTATTTTTGAAATCCAGAGCTTTTATTGTAATTATTTGACAAAGGATATTGATATTAGGAAAAAGTGGTATGTATAAAAAAAATAAAATATTTTTCTGATTATTGATTGGTTCATCGATTCTTCCAATCCAACCAGTATCTTATTTATATAGATTAATCATTTTCCAGTTATAATTAAAATATGGGCTTCATTTTCAAGTAATCAACGTGTATTATTTAAAGAATTAATTGTAAACCTATCTACATAGTTTACATTGTAAAATTGCCTTTAGATTAAGGGTCTTCCCAACATCGGCCATATTGGATTAAGGGGCTCACCTCACCTGTCCAGTATACTATTGTTAATGTTGTTTGTAAATATTACAATGTAATCATGGCATCATGGGTATGGCATACCGCAAATGGAATAATGAAACCTAAAATATTAATTGCAATTCAAGGTTGTGATCGTATAATTAGCAGCCTCTTGGGACTTAGGAAAGGAGGATGGTAATATTCTATGCTCAGAAATATTGCCAGCATTAAAGTCCAATTAAATTTTTGTAGATTAAATCAGTTTTAAGGACTTCAGATTTATTGATCTGATCATTGATTTTTGGGTTTTATCAATTATTATAATTATAGGATATATGGAATTATTTAGTATTTACGAATTTACTAAAAGGTTATTTTAATGTATCGAGGAATAGTTCACAATTTCTTCATTATTACTAATTAAACATTTAGGGAGCATTTACAGAGAGTGAGTGAGTGATTAGAAAAAGTGAGGATATAAAGAATTAAATTACTAATATAATTTAAAAACATTATTTGCGTCCTTTAAGGTCAAGATATAAAATTATAAATCCATATTATTGGAACGTGGGTATTAAATCACTCGAATAATAAAACAAAATTCAACTATTAATTTGAATGAGTGATTATACGTCATATGACGTTAATACCAACCCTCTCCCCAAGTGTTGTAAGAATTAGATATTGATTGGCAACTATTATGAAATGATAACACAAAAAATGTTAATTATTTTCAAAATATTATTAATATAATATAAGTAACCTCATATCACATGAGATTACTTTAAGTGAACATATAATTCATACAAAGGAATAATAGCAAAGACTGTGGATGTAAGAATTTTTATAATGTTTATAATAGAACTTTGAATTAATAAAAAAAAAAAAAAAAAACAGTCACTCACCAAACTGCTGAAAGCAGGAGTTCAGAGAACAAGAAGAAGCCTGAGTTTTCAACAACTAAAAAGGATTACAATAAATTAGTAAATTTTAAAATTAAAAAATGTTGCATTTTCCTTAAAATTTTTAAGTTGCTTTATTGATTAAATATTGATTTTCTAAATATTGATATATACATATACTATATGTTTTTTACTGTAGCATGATTGAAGTTTTATAAATTGAATTAATTTAGATTGTTCTTCATTTTTCGATCTGATCATTGATTGCCTGAGTAAAGTTATAATTATTTAATGTTTTTATAATTAAAAAAAAACCATAAGTAATTAAGAAAAAAAATCACTCACCGAGGTGATAACAGCTGGTGTTCGAAGACTAGCCAGGACTGATCTGAAAAATAAAATGTGAATACTTCAATTTACTTTTAAAAATAGTAATAGTGTTTTAATACCTAATTGAATTTAGTAAAGTTAAAACAGTGTTAATTTTTAAATGTGAAGCCAGTGATACTTACATTATTTACAGATTAGTACATAGATGGATACAGGTCACTCAAAACACCAGCAACGCAATAGTGCACTGAAAAACCAAACGCAATTTTGCTGGGTCCTCATAATTTTGGCACATACAAGATCTCCATAAATACATATTTCTGAAAATTAAAAAATCCGTATTTCAAATATTCAACTAGGAACTGACTATTGGTGAGTTTATGACCTTTACCTTCCTAGGAATAGTAGTTTCCATGTTATTAGCTAAACTAAATTGATTTATAGTTGTTTCTTATGGATTGTATGGCATATTTGGCTAAGCTGTCATCTCTCTCATTACCTTAGACTTCATTTTAACCCATTAAATTTTAATATTTCCACTCATAATTTTGATTATGTTGTATCTAATTGCCTCTGTAAGGATGTCGTGTTTTTTCGGATTTTTTATTGTCTTTTAATACTTCTTTGTCAGTGTAAATACTATAAGATAAGCTGAGGTGGTCTGTCAGTCTAAGTATGTAGGCAATTGGCTTAATTACTGCTATTTTTTCAGCTTGGTTGCTAGAGTAATGTGGGCCAAGTCTTTGTTTTTCATAATATGTTGTAATGTGAAAGCGTGTTCAAATGTGACCAATCAAACGACCAAATGTGAACAGTGTTCTGTTTTCAGGGCTCATAATTATTGTGGAGTGGAACTTCTTTTAATGGACACCTCTCTCTAGAGAAAGAATAGAATATTCTTTTAACGGGCAATTTTATTAAGATCCTCACCAACAAGTTACAAATTAAATAGATTTAACCTCTCTATTATGATAGCGCTCCACTCAGGACTTTTAACTCCTCTATATCAGGCACTGAATATGAGATTTTTACGTAAAATCTAAATGTATAAACTCAGAATTCCAGAATTTACGGTCCTAAGAGGCATGGACTTTTATTGTGTACACAACCATCAATGTAAGCCATCAAATCAAAAAATCAATAACCATCAAATTATTCAATAATTTTTTATTATAACTAATAATTAACATCCCCTACGATTTGAGGGTATATGTTTCAAGATACTTAAAACCAAAAAATTAACTAGAAAAAAATCCGTTCAAAGTTTTTTTCAGGGTATTAACATTAAAAGAGCAACATAAGGTGAAGGTATAATATTCAAAGATTCCCACCTTGACCAAATTCGACATTGTGAATTAATATCCGTCCGAGTCTGTGCTGAGGACCTAATCCTCAAAATAGCTAACATGGGAATAAAAGGTAAGGCATTAACTTGGGTTCATAATTTCCTGAAGATGCGAATAACTAGAATACACTCTAGAACGATTAAGAACAGAATCAAACAGAATCAAACAAATTCAAAACGGAGTTCCCCAAGGAGGAATTCTGTCTCCAAATTTATTCCTTATGTTTATCAACGATGTGCTGATTGATCTCCCGAATGATATTAGCCCCTCGCTGTATGCTGATAATATAGCCCTTTGGTTTAAGATTACGTTAATCATAGCCGCTAAATATCGGATGCAAGTCGCACTTGTTGTTCTACTATTATGGTTCAAACATTGGAGGCTGAAGAAAATACAGGGAAACTTAGTACAATATATTCAGCCTATCTAAAAATAACTCTGATTCCATAAATCTAAAGTTAGGTGCAAATTTGATTACAAATTATAATGCACCCATTTGTCTTGGAATTAACTTGGACTCTAGATTAACATGAAGGCTTTATAGATAAGTGCGCCTCGAAGTCAGAAAAAAGAATAAACCTTATAAGAATATTATCGAGCTTAAATTGGGGAGCAGATCATAAGACTATCAAATCTATTTGTACAGGAAAGGTCAAGCACACGCTAGAGTATGGAATAACAAAATGGAGAGTTGTAGCAAACTCTAATTTTCAAAAAGCATCTGTTGTCCAAAATCAGGAACAAAGGATAATCACTGGAATCATCTGATATAAATCTCACTATGGATTATGTGACTATAATTCATGCTTATGGTCCTACAAAAGACACCTTAGTAAAGGATAAGAAACAATTATACGAGGATCTCTAGCAGTCTAAACATACAATTAGTGATTTGTAGTAATATGGACGCAAGAACTATGGTGAGCTCAATAGTGGTAGGCCAATAAGAAAGAGAACCTCCAAAAATGATAGTGGACAAAAGTCAATTGATTTATGTGTCACAAATAATCTACCAATAAGTAATTCGTTGTTGAATCATAAACAGATTTGTAAGAAACACATGAACTATAGTATTATTGATTATTTCGCCAATAAAAAAGTAATTAGACAGTTCTTCCCAGATTTTAAGACAATCAGAGAAGAAGAACTAAACACAGATCACTTTTTAGTCGTGGTAGACACCAAAAACTTACTACTGTGCACAAGGAAATCCAAAGCATATGACATGCTTGTCATAGAAGTTCTTCGACAGGAAGATAACAATCAAGCATGTCCTGCTGTAGAGACCTTGAAAAAATAAATGAAACGTTTCTGTACTCGCTTGTTCTATTATTTGGGTACTAGCAAAGGTAGCGAATAAGCGAATAGACCAAGAGATATGAGTTGGTAAGAAAGACCAACGAGAACTGACAAAGAGACAAACTTCCTCCTCTTTAAGCCTGTATTCTTATTTGTTTTTCTTTATGAGTCAGAAATCTCGATAATCCTTGAGAAACCCGCGAACCAACTTATGAGAGGGGAAATGAGATTTTCTAGAAAAGAGGCGGGGAAAACTAGAAGAGGCTATCTACGAAATAACCTCCTCAATACCGTATTAACAGGTAAATCAGTTAATGAAGTCCTTCAACGCCAGCTGAAATAGTATAGCATTGCTTGTAAGATGGAAGTGGAATGGCCCCATGGCTGATGGTAGCAAGGCAAGTAGGAAGGGCCCTGTTGGTAGCTTACCATTAGTAATTACCCAAATGGGTTCGAAAAGGAACGTGGTACCTCATGCGATCAACTTCGAAAAATGGTTCTAGATAGGGGCTCGTGCACTTAGGTTACTTAACGTCTAACTGCACTAATAGTACAAAAGCCCAAGAGTAGAAAAAAGGCAGTCATTTCACCCCAATTTTTAATTACTTTAATGAAAACTATTTATAATTACTAGTCAAAATTTATGAGTTTGCCGAGTTTTTAAAAAGCAACATTTCATAAAAATATTGTACAGAACGTACTGAATGATTAGTTATATTGAAAAATTTATATTTCAAAAACCATTTGGCGTGCAGACGTGTGTTAGCACTCAAATTAAAGCTAGTTTAATGGGCTATGAAGTGGTTTATGACGTTTATCGTTGTTGCAATAGTAGTTTTCATGATATTTGCTAAAATAAATTTATTTATAGTTGTTCTGACAAATTTCCAAATTTATATTCATTCGCAAATATCATAAAAACTACTACTCCTACGGAGATAAGTATCATAAACTGCTTTATAATAAGTTAAATGTTCTTTATTTTGAGTGCTGGCAGACATATGTGCGTCTTATGGATCTAGAGATATATTTTTTTCAAAAATCAAACATTTTATACGACAACTAGAAATTAATAGTTTGTGAATTTATTTTGACAAATAACATAAAAACTGCTACTCCTACAAAGATAAACGTTATGAACTATTTTATAGTAAATTTAACTAGCTTTAATTTGTGTGCTGACAGAGATCTGTACATCCCATGGTTTCTGGAATAATGTTTTTCGAAACTCAAACTTATTGTCCGAACAACTATAAATCAATTAATTTCAGGAAATATCATAATAATACTACTATTCCTACGAAGGTAATGGTCATAAACTACTTTATTAAAGCTTTAATTGGAGTGCTAATAGACATCTGTACATCAAATTGTTCCTGAGATATAGATTTCTCAAAATAAATTAACTACTAATCTTTCAGTAGATTTTTAAGAAATATAGTATTTTAAAACGCTATATCTCAAGAACAATTGAACGTAAATAGCTCTATTAGGGCTAATATTTCAGCAAATTTACTCTCCTTTAAATAGTGTTCTTTTAAATTTTCTAGTGTTGTTGGTAGTTTTTAAGAAATAGAGCTCCAAATGAAAAATTAATGTTTTTTTAAGGTTTTGGAACAGCCGTAATTTTTTATTCCATCTACCTATACTTGGCAGACTCATCAGTTTTGACTTTTAATTATACATGATTTTCGTTAAGGAAAATTATAAATTGATTTTTTTTTCTTTTGTTTAGTTCTTTTACGTTATTGTGAAATATTACTTAACTGTCTTATAAAATGCGAAATGTTTTTAATATCAACTATAGTAACAAATTTATAGTCAACAACTTCTGAATTATTGTAGCGACTGGAGTACTAATAGGTAGATCATATAGTTTCCAATATTTAGCAGTGAAAAAAAGTTAGCAATTATAACTTTTAATTAGAAACAATTACTCGTTCTAAAATGGATCTATTAAATGAATATTATTATTTAAATTAACCGTTAATATATCATTTTTTTTTTTTAAACAAAGTTAATATGTGAAATAGTTTACAACGTAACAAAGCAGTACTTTAAAGAGTTCACAAACTTTATGACGTATGCGGCATCGCTTCCTAAGACTCCATCCACACTAGGAATATATATTTTTATGGAAATACAAAGCTTACGTTGTAGCTCTTTGATTAGGATAATTTATTTTAAGAATTAACGGCTTTCGTTAGATAAAGAACATGTTCTGTTTATTGGTCAATTCATAGAACTTCCAATCAAACCAGTGCCTCCCCTCTATAAATTAAATATTTTTGGTTATAATGGAAATATTAACATTTTGAAGTTATTTGACTATACCAACGTATAGTTAAAAGATTAACTATGAATAGAGGTATATTGATTAAAAAGGTTATTCGACGGTAATATGCAATAATAATATGTTCTATGAAATATACATTGCATTCAAGTCACAAAAAAATTTATTTGAATTAAATACATTTTGATGTCTTCAAATTTATTGATCTAATCATCGATTTTAAAGTAACTGTGTTGATTATTATTATTATAGATTATATTATAATATTTATTGAATTCAGATTTACTAAAGGATTTTGTTCCTGTGTTCCTACAAGAAATGTTTGATTTCTAATTTCTAAATGTTTGATAAAATTATTATTGGTAAAAACCGTAAATGTTTTTTCAAAAGATTACAAAATGATGATATCGCAAACATTACAGTAGGTATGGAAAAATTTTAAACTATTTTAATTCTAGTTACAACCAAAAAATAAGTAGTATAAACAACTGGATAGTTAACAATAATCATAAGATAACAAAAGTAAAAAAATATAGCTAAATAAGTTAAATACAAGAAGACACTATAACATTATTTTTATAAAATATGGTTAAACAAAACAAAAAGAAAAATAGAAATAGAGATTTTAACATAGTTATACGTTTATTACATGACAGAGAAAAGAGTTTTTAAAATCATAGGATTAAATGCAAATTTAGGACACACTGCCCGGAAATAAAAGAAACTAAAGGCTGTTATTTTAGCATTAACAACTACTCGATTACATTTCACCACATCAGACATGTATTTATAAAGTGATATAATTTCATAGTACTTCAAGAAAATATCCAAGACATCAAAAAATAGTGACTGAAACATGAGAAGTTTTATTGAGTATTTAGCTAAAATGTGTCAGCTGCCCCAACCCCCAACATCGGTCATATGAGCTCCTAGCTTTGAAGAATATAGCAAGAAATAATTAGTTCTTAATGGTAAAATTTCCCTTACAGTTAAAAGAAGACTTCGACCGATGTAATGGTTATCTGATTACTAAGCAAAATGTATCTGCAAGTTATAAAAAATAAACCCTTGCTGATAA
>NW_027113829.1:0-1234 GCF_000696795.3 Halyomorpha halys | reverse complement strand
CGCTTTAACATGTTAATCCAAAGATCATGAATACCCCTATTGTAGATAATTAAAAGCAGCATGCGATCCTGAACTTATTAGAAACATTTCAATTACAAATGACTGCCCTCATATCAAGAAGACTTAATTCGGTTGGAGGTTAGGAAGGACAGATGGACCCACATCCCAGATCACAGAGAGTGAAGTTAATTGCGAGGCTCGAACCCCCGCTGCTTGCAGGGCAGATGTTCTTGATGTTACTCATCTCAGCCTGATAGCTATCCAATATTGCAGATGTCCAGTCGGCTTCAATTTGGCAAGCTAAGAACAGTATAGGATTAGCCAAAGAACCAACTGCATCTGGTAGGTGTCTCAAATTTAATTCTCACAAATTTGTTGAATACAAAAAATTAATTACTAATAAAGGCTACTTAATGGACTAACACGGAGGATGTATATAGACGTTTACAGTGCTACTGTACTGCCAAGACAGTAAATGTTAACATGACAATACCTGAACTGCCATAACATTTACTGTCACCTTACTTAGGGAAACTGTAAAATCACGACAGTGCTGTTATGACAATAAATGTTTTTCATGACAGCGTAACTTGTACTGGCCCTTTACCACAGGAAACTGTTATGTCACGACAGTGCTGTCAGGACAAAAAATGATTTTCATGACAGTAACTGAACTAACATAACATTTACATACAGCAATATGTACTGTCAGCCAACACGCTATACGGTGTGTAACAGAACATTCATGACAGTAAATGTTCTCATAACACTAGCTTTCCTACCGTAAAAACAAGTGTGCTGGCCTTTTATTTTTGGTAATTTTTGACATAGGAGGGTATGTCACATCTATATGTCATATTCGCGAATTACATATGGAGTCAATGGAGGATTACATAAAAAACCGATTCATGAAGTTCCACTCCCAGTTGCCAACAGTTAAAGGAGCAGTGTCCTACAACCTGAGAAACCCAACCTCAACCCGAAGACTGAAGCCCAGACTGCTGCAGAACATTCTGTTATAAATTTTAATAAATATAAAATTAATTCCTAGTCACACTACCTCTATTTTACTTTTTATTATTACCCATTTTATTTATTCATTATTATTTTTATTTATTTTTTTCTATTTTCTTCTCTCAAAAATTTTCTTCAAATTAACTTGTTTCTTTTTACTATTAGAGGCCAATTGCTTGTTTTATTTAAGTGTACCAATATCATTATTTTTTGTTATTAA
>NW_027113828.1:1134683-1139764 GCF_000696795.3 Halyomorpha halys | reverse complement strand
TATATTATATATAATATTATAGACTCTTAATCTCAGGGTGGATTTCTAGACAATCAGAACACTTATTATTAATAACACTTAATTAAATTAATATTTCATTTAAAATGTATTTAAATTTACGTAGAACAAAACTAAGCAATTAATACTCTTCTTTTGATGGTTGGTGAGTCTTGATGTCTTCTTTCCCAAAATGCTCAGTCTAACCACCAAACATGGCTTCCAGTCACCTCTGCTTATAGGAAATGACTCCTCTCTCCAGGCAATTCAAACCAAAAGTCTCCTATTCTTCTTGGGCGACTCTTTGATGTCTTCTTTTTCAAGATGTCTACCTTTTAGCTAGACAAAAGATGATGATGACATCCTGCCTCCAGGAAACATCATTCCCTGCCCTCCCTAAGCAACCAATGAATCCAAAAACCAAGCTCTCTTCCTTCCCCTTCTATAGTAGTTCGTTCTCAACATTGATTGTAGCACTGCTCTTTTGAGTTTTTTCTTATGACTTCCATAATGAATAATTTTCTTTAATACTTATTCTTAACTTCTATTTTTTCTTAAAGTTATTGTAACTACAATTATGATGGGAAGTTAAATTACAGTTTAAAATACTTGAATCTGCTCAACATGGCCGCGATTCAACTGAATTTTGAAAAGACACGCGCCGCCATCTTGGCTTTAAACGATAACTTTTGTAACCGCATTGGTACTGATGAACCGAACTAATGAAAATTGGTTAGTTTGCTTTTGTTGGTTGGTTTAAAAATTCAAATGAACAATATTGAAACGATACATAAAATAAAAACATATTAAAACCCTTTATACATAAAAAATAACCATATACTCAAAAAGAGTATATTACAATATAGTAATTGAATGGTAATAATACCAATATATAATAATGACTAAAACTATGAGAATTATTTACCACGCATTTGCTATCTTAAATGAGGGAAGTCTGTGTACTAGGTCTCAGCTTTGTTCAATTTAAAAAACAGGCCTAAGCCCAGTGGTGGTTTGAGGATATTGGCAATGGCTATTCACACAAATGAAATAAAATTATGATGCTAAATTCTCTCTGCTAATATTTTTATTTTTTCAAATAGTTACGTGAATGATTTTAAATGGGGGAGTTGATCTTTATCTGTCTTTGATTTCAATATATTTTTCTGGCAACAAGCTAGAAAACAAGTTTATTTAAGAGACTGTCACTCCTAAAAGGCAGATGAAATCAAGATAGGGGGTAAGCGGCATAGAGGTAGATCCAGAGTCACCTAGGAGCAGAAGGTGGAGAGGGCCCTCCGAAGAAGAAACCGAATTTGGAAAGAGAGATTAGTGATAACAGGGACAGCTGTATAACCAGTAACCAGGAAACGAGAATTTTAGACCATGATATTATGATATTGAATAATCCCGGGCAAAGAGTGTTTTCCTGTTTAACGCCTTATTGAATGGAAAATTTCTTCAGTATCTTGTCATGGATTTTGTCCACTCCTTTACTGTCTTCTTAATAAGCTTCAGAGGACATCTTAGAAAATTATTTTTTTTGTCTTACATGTTTCTTTGTATACTGTCATACATATAAACATATATACATGTTTATAGGTAAATAACTAGAAGATCTGATCAATTGTGAATGTTCCAAAGCGGATATGTTCCTGATAATCAGCTAAAATACATAGCTGACTTACTATATTCTTCTTTTGTTTGTATGCTTCCCTTGATTACGTGATATATCTTTGGAGCATCCTGACATAACCTTTCTTCTTCTGTTATTTGTATGCTCTCGAAACTACCTCAAGCAGATTAATCCAGACCACCGCTTCTCGGTCACAGCCGTATGCATTGGGCCTATAAATAAGGGTATCAAAAAACCCGCATTAGGCGCGGACCCTCCCCGCTCACCATGTTACTAACGCGCACTTGGCGCCTTTGACTCTCATACAGGCGACATTATATTTACCCCTTAAAATAACTTCGGGTAAAAGAAGGAAGCATTTTAACATTCACGTCATTTTATACTTAATTAATTGTTTTTCCACAGGAGGGTACGAAAAAAAAGCGTATTAGGAAATAGAAGAACACAGTTCCGCAGCTTCTACTTGTGATAGTTTAAGTTTGTAGCCGATACTTATTTCTAAATGGTTGTTATTTTTTAATCATGAGAGATAGTTGACCGTAGATGACGTATACGAGAAGAAGATGGTTGGGGGTTCCAGTCAAACCATAATACAAATAAGTTGAAATAACTTATTTAATCGTGCCAATGTTTCGGCCTGAAATTCTAGTCTTCATCAGGGTTAAGACCAGAACAAGATAGCAACCAATGAATACAGAAAATATAAACAGAATCACATCATAAAGTAAATAATTGTACAGAATGGAATTAAGAAAATTAAAGTGATGAAAGAAGTGGAAAATAAAATGTATATATAGGTAACTGAATAAGTAGGTAAAATAACATAGTTAAGGGAATAAAATAAAAATTTTAAAGTTATATAATGCAAAGAAATGCCAGACTCAGAATTAAAAAATACGTTACAGAGAAGACGAAGTGTTTTTTTAGAGGAAACATTACAAGTAGGTAAAAATAAAAAGTATAAAATATTTAAAATAATTAGAAGAGGAAAGCTTGTGAAAGGATGACGACAAATGGTCTTAGAAAAAGTTATATATAACATATAAGTTAAGTGTTATCAGGTTCGAAAAGTCCAGAAAAGGAAGAAGGAACAAGTAATGACACTCCCGGTTGCAACTGAAACACTACTCTATTCATCTCAGCGCTCTGAAGCAGTTTGATCTGAGTTTGTTCAAAAGCTGAGCTACTTGAACATCTAAGTCAATTCAACCAAAACGGACTGTGTTGTCTAGTACAAGAGATGAATACTGCCGTAGGCTTTTCATGTGAGAGCGACGGTAAGCTCACCTTCCAGCTTTATCGTAAAGCAAGACCGTTCTGTCCATCTATATCAGAAGGCGAGAACAGATAGACCAAAGTCACTTCAAGAGACTCCTTAGAATGTAAATCTTCTACAGTAAAAGGAGAAAATACATACAAATTTTGTTTATGTATATGTCATTAAAAAAATTTTATATTATTATTATTTAAAAAAAATAATAAAGTGTCTTCTAGGGACAGTAAATAAGACATTCAGTATATTCTTCCATGTTTCTTATTGGATATGAAATGAACACTAGTTCCCTACGGGTCTACTCCTCTTTCCTCTACCTGTTTTCCTTTCGAAGGACCCGGCGACTTGATACCTGGCGGGCCTACACAATTTCGTATCTACAGAAATAGCACCCGGTTGAACGAAGTCACCTTCCTGTATGACTCAGCTGCTGGCTCCGGCCTTGTATACTTCCTTCGTTCAGGTATTCCTTCATTCCTAGGTATAGAACCAGCTAGGACGAGGTTACCATCTTTAGAGAAATTACGGCTGTCACCCCGTAAGCCTCATTCTACCTGACCACCTTACCTATATTGAAGACGCATTGTCGAAGCCTACAGTACCTCTTTCCAAAGGCGTACCTAAGGGTTCCTCTCTATCCCCTACTCTTTTCTCCATCTTTATCAATGACCTTCCACTTGCAAATCCAGCATTCCCAGTATCATATACACGTAGACGACTTATAAATCTACCTCTCCTATCCTTATGACGCCTCAAATGCCATTCTAAAACTACAAAAAGACATCAATAGTATAAGCACTTGGGCAATAGACAATAAACTTACGTTAAATGCCAAAACGACTGAAGCTATCATAATTGGCTCTTCCTCTCTCCTTAAATCTATCCCAGGTCCCCCCCCCCAACCTTTTCCTAAATAATAGTTCTATCTCATTCAATACGTCAGTCAAAAATCTTGGTATCACTTTTGATCAAGCTTTATCCTGGAAAAAAATTGTCCAAATTACCGGTCGAACCATAGCTACATTAAAGCAATTCAATAGAATCCGTTATCTCCTTCCACTTACAACCCGTCAACTCTTAGTTTCCTCTCTTGTTGTCTCCCACTTTGACTATAGCTACCTGGTATGTGGTGGACTCTCGCATCGGTAATAGCAAATCTAAACTTGAACGTCTTATGAATTGCGCAGTACGATTTATTTTTGGGATCACCAGAGATAAGCACATAACCCAGTTTTACGCCGAGCTGAAGTGGCTCTACCCATCCTTTCGATGCTAGTATTTCCTAGCTTCTTTTCTATTCCAAGTAATTAGTAATCAACGCCCATACTATATCCTAGAAAACCTGCAATTCAAATTCTCTGCCAGATCCCGTACAACCAGGTTCTGTTTATCTGACATCTACCCTCCACCTCACCAAACTGTTGCGTTTGTCAAATCGTTTTTTACCCGAGCTGTATATCTCTGGAACTCCATTCCCTCTAACGAACGTCATGTACCAACCCTTTCCTCGTTTAAATCCCTTCTATTTAACTACCATTTGCTTCACCAATCCAATCCATTATTATAATAGTACAGATATTTTGTAATTACCTTTTTTGTTTTGTTTTTTATTTAGTCAGTTATTTTTTTAATTAATTTTTTTTCTTTTCTGTATATAAGTTATAATTAAATATGGCCACACAGTTTTATGGCCAATAAATGTAAAGGGATCTAGTCCCAGAATAATAAACTATTTTTCATTTCATTACATAACATATCTATTGGAGTCAGATATAATACAACCCCCTGGTTAGGAACTCTTGACCAGAAGGTCTCGACAATTCGTGTTCATTTAGGCAAGGTAGTTCATTAGGAGATGACTGGACAGGATAAGACCTACGAGGTAACAACCGCAATTTCTCTAAGGCTGGCAACTTCGTTTTACCGGGTGTTATTCCTGAAGATACGAAGGAGGCATGTAGGCCTGGGGAGTAGCTAGGAAAGGATAGAAGTTAGAGGAATAGGTGACCAGTAGGGAGCTAGAGTGAAAAATACTCCATAAAAAAAACCAAAAAAAAAACCAAGGTTGGAAGAATATTCTGATTGTCTTATTTACTGCCCCTTGAAGGTACTGTTCCCTTGGTACTGTTCCCTTGGTACTGTTCCCTTGGTACTGTTCCCTTGGTACTGTTCCCT
>NW_027113828.1:1132866-1133888 GCF_000696795.3 Halyomorpha halys | reverse complement strand
GGTACTGTTCCCTTGGTACTGTTCCCTTGGTACTGTTCCCTTGGTACTGTTCCCTTGGTACTGTTCCCTTGGTACTGTTTCCTTGGTACTGTTTCAGCACCATCGGTGCAGTATTGATTCTACTAACGATAAAAAGGCCGGTAAAACGAACCGCCTGTAAGAACTAACTTTTTTGCGATTCAGTATATTTTCATTAATAATTTATAATTAAACTTACCTTAGTAATGACTAACACCGCCAGAGCGAGGGCCAGACCTCCCGTTATCACGACAAGGAAAAAAGTCCTTTGGACATAATTTCTAATAAGTGCGGTAAACCTAAGCAATAAAACAAATGGTAAGAAAATTATTTCATATGTAATATCATCATATCATTAGTATTATTTAGAGCATCTTATTTCCTTTATTAATTTTTTTATTAAAGCTCGGTTTCCATCTCATTTTCTTTCAATGACCAGTTTTCTATGAGTCTTTCAGTTGAAACTTGAATGGCTGAGTCCAGTTAAAAAAAAAAAATACTTTCTCGTAGCAACACTTTTTCATTTTGCAGAAGTATAAATGAAATATAAAAATATAAGAGTTTACTCAAATTTGCATTTCACTCTATATTCAGCCGTATAGTAATTGTTAAATGGCTATAGAACCAATGTTAAAAATATCAAGACTGATTTTATGGCGACAGCCATTCTATCAACAGAAAAGCACATCTTATGCAAGATTTTGACCAGATTACAATTCACCTCAAGTCTCTAGACTGAATTGTAAAGGACTTTCTTTTGAACGCATTTTGAAAGAAATGTAGAGCCAGAGGGCAATATTTGAATGTCAGCCATGTTTGTTCGTCATCATCTTAGAAATGAGCCAATAAAAAAAAATTGAAAATCAAACAGAAGTGCCATAATTAAATCATGTATATTATTTCGCTTGGGTAGTATCGATTGTTGGGATAAGGGGTACTTTCCAAACAAGTGGAGGATCGCAGACTTGAGATTGCTCTACAAGGGAGGTGGTAAGGATAAGGAA
>NW_027113828.1:1126978-1132081 GCF_000696795.3 Halyomorpha halys | reverse complement strand
ACCTGGTGTATCTAAAGGACAGGGTGACCCTGTCACTCAATGGATTAAGTAGGATAGGGGGTGCATTTTGGGGCCTCAGATACCCTGCAACGATAAAGGTGTGATCTTAGGAATTCTGAGGTACGCATCCCCTGCATGGAGCCGAAACCTCACGCAGACACAGAAGAGAAGACTGGCCACCATACAGAGACTGGCTCTGCTGAGGGTCACGAAGACATACAGAACGGTGTCACATGAGGCGGTGCAAGTGCTGGCCGGAGCGATACCACTAAACCTCATCCTCAGGGAGGATGTCCTTAAATATGAAGTTAAGAGGCAGGGACTAGAAGCGCTGCCATAGGAGCTCCGAGAGAGAATCGGTGAGTCTCCTAACTTAAGGAAGAAAATACTGCGAGAGGACTCAATACAGAAGTGGAATGGACCGTGGATAGCAAGCCAGAAGGGCGCTACTTTGAGAAAATTCTTCCCTACCGTCTTTTCTAGATTGAAGGCTAACTGGTTCCTCCCAGACTATTGGGTCTTGGACGTTGGATTGAGACCAGGAGGGCTGGACCAGCCTGGTGACTGCAGGAGGCACCCAGAGGGATGCAGTGGACAAGGTGCAGCTCCATCAGACGTAGCGCTGGGCTACACCACAGTAAAAAAATAAAAATTAATTGAATAATTAACAAAAGAATAAAAAAGGAAAAAATTGGTGATCCTAGGGAGTAGTGGCATGCGCAAACCCCAGCGCACTACCCCAATGCTCCCGCAACCCGTATGCCAGAGATGGCAAGGGAGGGGGATAAAAAAAAAAAAAGTATCGATTGTTGAAGCTGAGAATTGCACAACTTCGGTAGATCCGTGGTATCGATTATTGAAGCTGAGAACTGAACAACGCATAACTCATTGATGTCTCCTCTCTACCTCAGGTAGGGAAAATTAAAATCCATGATGGAATAAAAAACATTTTGGCCTCAGAATCGAAAGTCATCATTGATATTTTACTGCGTGTTCCTGTTGAAACGATAAAGATGAATCTTTAGATACGCTCTTTATTAGTCAAACAACAATATTTACACTTGAATATAGGATAAAACATTTATAATTATTATTATAATATAGGATAAAACATTTATAATTATTATTATAATATAGGATAAAACATTTATAATTATTATTAGCAGAAATATTTAGTTTTTTTAGACAACGAAAAAAACACCTAATTAATCATTATGACTTATTAGTAATTGATCATATGACGAGAGGTTTCAAATGGGTTTGCCACTAATACAAATATAAAATAATGAAATATTAAATGAATTATAAATAAAAATATATTAAAAAAAGAAATATAGAGAAATAAAAATGTTGACAGTAATTTCGACAGTAGTAAACCCATTCCAAACAGTCTCTTTGCTAACGTCGACTATTGCCACCACAATATAACAAGTTTTAAAAAACCGTGACGAAACTTTTTCGTAAAGGGACCTTATTTCATAAAAAGAAAATTATTTACACTTATTTTTAAAAAAGAATCGGCCTGATAGTAGGAACTATTTTAAAAATTATAACCTCAAATTTTGGGGAGGGTTAACTTTTTTTTGTCTGTTGTAAAAGTTCCTCCTTGAAAATAATAATAATAAAAGCAAATGCAACTGAATTACAAAATAATGGTTCCCTCTAGAAAGGTTCTAGCTAAAAAACGTAACAAAACAATTTTTCATTTTAAATTTCATTTTCTTTCTGACCAAATCTCATTCCTACTAACAATAAATCAGTCTCACTGGTTAAATAGCTTCTTTCTGACCAAATCTGATTCCTACTAACAATAAATCAGTCTCACTGGTTTTTGTAATGAATTATTCCTCCTTCCTTAATGAAGGCTCTTATACACCAACACTGGCAACGTGTAAATTTGGTCAAAGGTAACTTTTTTTTTTCTTATCCTAGAAATGTTAGTTAGAACCTTTCTAGAGACGACTCTGCAAATGAACGCTTACCTCAAGAGAGCATGATGATGACGAATATTTTCTTTCAAACACTGGAGCACACAATCTTGAAACTCCTTTTGTTGGTAAAGCTCTTCCACGTTCGGGACAGACCCTGCCTTACCATCCTGGTACCTCCGCAGCGCCCTCTCCACAATATTACTAATGGACAGGTTCAGGATCACGAATTGCGCTTTCAGTTGCTCTATCAAACTGACGTAGATCTCGTCAATACATATGGTTACTGAGCAGATAAAGAACTCGAGGGCAACATTGAGAAGATAAGCACTCGTGAAGGTTACAACAGTGGAAGTGTCGAATGGCATAAAGTAGGGAATTGGGAAATAAGGATTGATGGGGATCTTGGACGGTTCTGTTTTGTACACGTTTTCCAGGTATTTCTTGGCCGTGTTGAACATGAGGAAAGATATCCCAGAGTATATGATGATTATTCTAAACCATTTGTTCACAAGTCGAATTCTTCGCACGTACTCTTTCCTTATTTCGTAATGAGTTTCACCCATATTTTCATCGTATGTATAGAAACCTTTGTTGATGATTTCCAAAGCAGCGTCGAAACCACTCTGGAGCCTGTTCGTCATGTGAGCTATTACGTAAAACGTAAGAACGACCGTGTGCAGAGTTTCGAGCAACTGAGTCTTTGGTGAGTCAATGGTCAAAACGACCGAGTAGAGGCCCATGCACAATTCGAAAAGAACGAACAACCAAACGATCGAAACATAAGACAATGAAAGAAAATGATTCAGTTTCGATGACTTGCTTACTTTGTAACACGAAATCATCATAAGAAGCTCTCGTTCTTGTTCAAAATTATAAAGGACATCTCTGTCGACGAGGTTGGGTTTTGCCTCGCCTTCCATTCCAACTTGATTACCGAGTCCTGAAGGGGAATATTTGTTTGTGAGAAGCTAATAGCTAACATTAAAAATAAATAACAATAGCTAACTTAAGGACTCTTCTTACATGTATCCGTTAAAACCTAACTTAACATTTAACCGATAGTTAGAGAACAGTCCATAGTACCTTATCTTATATTTATTAACAAGCGAAAATTTCAGATCTTCATAACATAAACTAAAGAGAATGACTTAAAAGAAAAACTGGTTGAATATTGCTGCATGTTGGGTACTTATATATTGGGTTGCTGCATGGCCGAGGGCATACATATTGGGTGCATAAATATTGGGTTGTTGCATGGCCGAGGGCATACATATTGGGTGCATACATCAATATATATGCATTATATTGATTGAGCAACCCAATGGTTGCTGCATGGCCGAGGGCATACATATTGGGTGCATATATATTGGGTTGTTGCATGACCAAGGGCATACATTAATAATTAATGTTTTTATTTTCTCTATCTTCTATGCAAATCAACATGAGGAGGCCCATCACCTCCGGATTTTAAAAATAGTACCATATAGAATGGATATTTCACAAGTAATAAATAAACATTACAGGTAACTTTAAAATACCAAAGGTAGTTAAAGGTAATACCCAACACGATTTATTCGTTTTTTCACATTAAAGCATTCACAAATTACCTGTTTCTTTTCTGTTTTAGAGGGATCAGAAAAAAAGACAAAAAATGGGCATACATATTTGGTTGCTGTATGGCCGAGGGCATAAAAAAGATTTAGACAATGTAATATATTATTTTTGGATTGAGTAAAAATTATTTGATTTTTTTCTGATTTGGAGTCAATAAAATGAGGAAATGTTTTGAAATAATGATATTCGAATCGAAATGTATTATCTGAAATAGTTCAATAAAGATGGTTTCCGTTGGGGAGTAGTAATATAGCCCGCACCCTGTTACCGAGACTGGACTTGCATTCCCTAGAGTATCTCAGCATCATCCCTTCCCATAACGTGCCCGGCACATCGAAGTTGCCCCAGTCTGACGAGGGAGCTATTGAAGGAGGTATCCTTGTAAAGTGACCCTAATCTCACGTTTATCCTTTTTCTTCAGACGCTGCCACTCCCACCCTCCAACAAGACAAAAAATCTTCTTAGGATTCTTCTTTGGCATATACCGATGCTTCTGACCTCTAGGTAGGTTAAAACTGGGGCGGACCAGATTCTTGAAAAGAGTAACCTTGGTCCTGTTAGAAAGAAATCTACTACTAAATTGCCTTACATGCATCGACTAGTCGTTGCAATCCTTATGCTCATCTCCAGGGATTTGCCGTTTCCGGAATTGACCTCTGTTCCCAAATATTTAAAGCTATTTACGCTTTCAAAGCTTCTATCCTCAAAGGGATCATTCCCTAGGATCTCCCACCCCCCCTCTCATGTGTTTTCTCCATGTATATTCCCTCCCAATACTCAGATAGTTTGTCTTAGCCCCATTAATTTTTATTTGCCCAAGTTTCTTTGCTCATCTTCTAGAGCAAGGAATGACTCTTAATACACGCACCAATTGGGCCGCAATGTCAAAATCATTGGCGAATCTCAAGAGGTGGATCGTACGTAACGAAGAGAAGGTATAGGTCAGCTCCGAAACGCACAGCCCATTTAGGTCAGGCTCTAAATTGTCATTCTCAAGGAAGAAAAGATTGAAACTATAGAATAAAAAAATAAATTAAAAAATCAACAAAATGGGTACATCCATTCAAGATATGTACCCTCGAAGGAGGGGAGGGTACATTTTTTCTAACTAAACTATCAGACATGAAAAAATGTTAAATGAAATATAAACAAAAAAATAAAATTGACATAAAACCTTACTTATATATCTTGCCTAGCATATGGTATGAAGGAAGACTAATAAAGAAATTTCAGTATCTTTTCAAGATTTAGCAATACGAAGGCTAGAAAAAGGGCGTCCCCTGGGAAGATGGAGCAGTGTGAAGGCTGGATAAGGGCATCCCCTGGGAAGATAAAACAATGTGGAGGCTAGATAAGGGCGTCCCCTGGGAAGATAAAGGAATGTGAAGGATGGATAAGGGCGTCCCCTGGGAAGATAAACCAATGTGAAGGCTGGATATGGGCGTCCCCTGGGAAGGAATGTAGACGTACTGAACATCAACGCGGGCAAAGTGAACATGACAGTATGCTGAACCTAAACATCAATTAGATTGCACAAGCCATAAGGGCTGTTCATAAA
>NW_027113828.1:1123759-1126067 GCF_000696795.3 Halyomorpha halys | reverse complement strand
GCAAAGTGAACATGACAGTATGCTGAACCTAAACGTCAATTAGATTGCACAAGCCATAAGGGCTGTTCATAAACTGGATTAGGGTGTCCCTTGGGAAGGCATCACCAGGAATATGGACGTACTGAACATCAACGCGGGCAAAGTGAACATGACAGTATGCTGAAGATGAACATTATCTGTAGAGCTAACCATAAATCAGTATGGCTTTATAACCGTTTTATTGATAAATATACATTTGTAAATTATTGGGCAGCCTTTTTATTATTATAAATAATATTAACAATTTGCACATTTAAAATTTATAAAGAATAAGGATAGTTGAACAGTAAACCTGCCTACGACTTTTTTTCAATTTCTTTTTGATGTAATTGTTTAAAAATGATAAATTAAAAATGGAAATAATGAACGATTGTAATTTCCTCAAGGTTTTTTCTGGTTTATTGATTTTTTTTTTTTAGTTAAAGGAGATAAATTAGATGTATATAAATTGTTTAAAAATTTGGTATGTGGAATAGCTTATTCGAGATATTTTACAAACATGTTTCCGATGTATTTTAAAAGCACTGATACGATATTATTTTATACAAAAAAGAAAAGCAACTGATTTTTTATTTAGGATCTTTCAAATTTTAAGATTAAAATAAAATTAACAAATGTGGTATTTCATCCGTTCCAACTTAATCTATCGAATATTTAACTGAAAAATGATACTTTAATGGTACAAAGAATATCCCGATTGCAATGATACAGTTGGATTGTAACTTCTCACCTAGTCGACTCCTTTCCAAGGACTACGCCCTCTTTGACGGACTGTCAGTTTAAAAAGCTTATCAAAATGTATAATGATATCGATTATTTAGGATATTATTTATTCAGCATCGGGCGTGCTTACAGGATGGCAGCTTCATATTACGCCCTAATTGTCCCATTTTACTTCCCAACTTTACAAAAGTCCATTAATTATTTAGTCTGGGCAGCAATTGCTATACTTCAGTAGCACCTAGGCCCCATCATCAAGTTTACTTCATCTTGAATCGCATTGGGGAATATATTTACTTATCGAACCAACGCTATTTTGTAATAAATACTCTTTAAATCTATTCTGAATAGAGGATTAGGCTAGTTGTTTCAAAAACTATCAAATAGGGAGCAATTTAAGATTTATTTTAGTCCAAGGTCAATGTGATTACAATTCCAAATGTAGTACATGAGTCGCCTCAAACAACTAAAATTTAAATACACGATAACTTACGTAATAAACAATTTTCTGACCCGAATATTTTTGCTATTGTTAGTCTTGATGTTTCCATATATATGTTATTTTTATGTTTTGGCCTAGATGTCTTTTGTTATGGTCTAGGTGGAAAGTTCGAAAACGTAAACGTTCGTACGAGGAATGTTCGTAAACTGGTGGAAGGTGTGGGGGGAGTCATTTTCTAATCTATTAATACACTAAAATGAATAACAGGATTCTTACAGCTAACTTATTCCTGAGAACAACAAAGAAAGTTGCTCTAATTTTATCAAGAACTACGCGCCTCAAGCGCTGCACGCAATTAGTTCGAAATACAGAAGCAAATAAGAGTTAAAAAACCACATTTGTAGACTTTGCAATGCATCTACATTAGTTTTCTTATATGGATTCCAAACAACAGAGCCTATTTTAAAATTGGAAAGGTAAAGTTGCAGTAAAGTATATAAAGGGTGTTTCATGGTTAAGTGACCAAACTGAAAATATGAACTAAGGACCGCAAAATTAAAAATTTCCTCTAAAGGTATGTCCCCAAATGCTTTGTTTAGGAGATATTCACACCTAAAGATTTTCATTGCTATGAATTATTTACGTTATATGAAATAAATAAAACCTATTTATTTGTTCTAACTACTTTATTAATTAAATGTAAACATTAAGATTCATATTAAATGTTATTTAATGTGAAGGTATGTCCACAAACGCTTTGTTCAGAAGATGGATTAGATAGCATACTAATATGGCCTTTTATCCCTAACTGTATAAAAACTATTGGCAAGATAAGGATTAATACTATTTGTAATTATTATTGGGAACTGTCAATAACATTTATCAGTGTGTAAGAGGATTTTGCAGAGTACTCATCATTATGCCTTTAATTTAAACTAACATCCTTACGCATACGGTTTTGAAATGGTAATGATAATGCTGCCCGTTGTGAGTATGCCAGGCGAATAGAAGATTACCAAACAAGTCTTTTTTAGCTCCACGTTTCAAGGTCTTAGAGAAACTTACTACATACCGATGACAATCTATCTCAAGGTCTTAGAGAAACTT
>NW_027113828.1:1120783-1123664 GCF_000696795.3 Halyomorpha halys | reverse complement strand
GGTCTTAGAGAAACTTACTACATACCGATGACAATCTATCTCAAGGTCTTAGAGAAACTTACTACATACCGATTTTGTGATTAACGTAGGAAGACTCTAATTGTATAAAAATACTTTCGGATAGCAGTCGCTAGGAACGGTGGCTAAAATGGAAGTATTATCAAAATCAAAAGAGTGGTTGAAAATAAAAACAATGTTCAGATAATTTAGAAGCAGTGAATAATTGTGTTGGGTTATGCGTTCTTTGAGTAATTTTTTTGTTTTACCAATATAAGAAGCCTTACAATTAGGAGTAGAACAAGGGATACGGTACACAACGTGAGAACGGTATTGAAGAGGAATGGGATCTTTAAGATGGGAGTAAATAAAAGAAAGTTTGTTATGAGCTTTAAAGGCGAGGCGGAGGTTTGGGTTAGAAGAACGCAAGTTTTTATGGATGTTATCTGAAAGAAAAGGAATGTAAGGTAATGATCTGTGATGTAAGGTAATGATATAAGGGGATGGAAAGAGATAGAGGCGAATTAGATGTAGAGGGAGTACGATTTTATAATTGTAAATGAGTTTGTCGATGATTTTGTGAGAACAATTGTTGTTTATGAGGATTTGTTTAATGCGGAGATAGTTATTATCATGAAATTGGGAATCAGAGAGAGAAAAGCAACGAAGAATAAGTTTTTTGGCTGTGCTTTTAGTTTTTGATGGTAAGAATGTTGGGAGTGATAATTTAGAAGTCTACCTGAGTAAGTTGGTTTTGTGTACCAATCGGTGGATATAGTGTGACGAGGAGGTCAAGAAATGGTAGCGAATTGTTTGTTTCTGATTCAACTGTAAAACGTAAGCGCGGGTGGTAGGAATTGAAAGCAAATAAGATATCGGTGATTTTATAAGGATTCAGTATTAATGGGAGGTCGTCAACATATTTTTTTATAAAAATGAAGTCGTTGGAAAACTGTGGAATAATGGAGTTGATTAAATCGTTAAGTACGATATTGGAAAGATCGGGGGCTAGAGGATTACCCATAGCCAAGCCTGAAATTTGATAAAAAAAATTGACCCTGGAATGTGAGGTAGCCGGATTCACAACAAAGTTGGAGAGACTTGAGGTAAGGAGAAAGGTCTAGGGAAGTATGCGGTTCAATGGTGGACCAGTTGGATTATACTAAAAATTGGACTCGTATCGTAGGGATATTGGTAAATAAACTTTCAACGTCAAAGGAAGTGAGGATGTAGTGGTCTGGAATGGTGAGGCCTAATAATTGATCGCGGAGGTGAAAGGAGTTGTGAATGTCATATGGATTGTCATGAGCTTGTAAAGAGAGCAGTCGGTATTTATTAAGATTAACGGCGGGAGGAATTAATATTAGAAGTGATCGGACGGAGGGGAGTATTGGCTTTGTGAAGGCCATAAAAACGGGGGGAACTGAATTATATGAGATGAGGTTTCTATATGTGGGATAATTAAAAAAAATATATTTAAAAAAATACCTACTACGCTCTTTACAAGCTTTCAGTAATGATAATCCATATGATATTCACAACTTCTTATACACATATACATTTTTTTTTTTTTAAATTATCCGTTTTACATACCCACTACATATTTATACATTTTAATATCTTCTGACTCTCATAATTTTACATTTAAATCTTTTTATATGTTTTAATCTCTTATTGACTATTTTATCTCAACGTTCGTTTTTTGACCGTTGGATTTCCGTTTATCTAACGTCTTTGTCGACTTGCACTCTAACGACTATTCCTGGAATTTCAAACAGTTTAGCAGAAATCTCTGCCTACAACTGTAAGTTATTTTTCTCTCTCTTATCTTATCTCTTATTTCTTCGTTTCCTATTCTCCATATTTCTTCTTATTTTTTATAACATTGTTTTTACATACTCCCCGATAATATATCCGTTTTTACACGCCCTTTATATATTGATACATTTTATTACTTTTTTGGCTCTCATTATTTTACATTTTACACCTTTTTATGTTGGTTTTTTATTTTTCTTTTTTTTACTCTCACATTGACTATTTTATCTCTACGATCTTTTGACCTTTAGATTTCTATTTATGTAACATCTTTTGCCGACCTGCACTCTAGCGGCTTTTCCTGCAATTTATATCAATGTAGCCTAGATTCTCTTCCTATAACCTTACTCTAGTTTTTCTTACTTTCTTCATTCCCCTTTCTCCATTTATTTCTTCTTATCCCCTGTTTTTTCCTTTTACAATATTGTTTTGTTTTTTTTCATAAGCTCCATTATTAATTTAACTAATTCTTTATAGATTCTTTCCACTGTATCATTTATTTATTGCTCAAATTTATATGTATATAAATAATAATGTAATCAATCTACTACTATCTTTGTCCATAGTTATTAATCAACTTTTTTCTCTCTAAATGATGGTTATTGTCTTTTTGTTTGTATAGCCCTGATGAAGACCTGAAGATCAGGTCGAAACGTTGGCATAAATAAATATTTCTTTGTTTATTTATGTTGTTTCTTTGCTGACCGCACCCCCCCCCCCTCGAGCGTCTTTTCCAATCAATAATCTACGGTCGACTATCTACACCTCATTATAATTAAGTATATTTATAAAAGTGTTATTAGTAGTTAAGTGTTCTGATTGTCAAGAAAACCCACCCTGATAATATGAGTCTATAATATAATATATAAATTTCTCATATCTATTTAATATTTGATCTTTTCATTTAACCTTGTCATCTTCAAAGCTATGTTTTAGATATGAGAATATATAAAAACAATTAAAATTCCTTTTATCTATTTTAAATAAATCTTGTACTGCACGGGAGTCTTCCTCGATGTTGAACAAGCTTTTGATCGAGTCTGGCATCCAGGTCTGCTCTATAAACTTC
>NW_027113828.1:1112183-1115848 GCF_000696795.3 Halyomorpha halys | reverse complement strand
TTTACCTATTGTATTATTTTGTACAGTTGTAAATTACATTAAATAAATAATTTTAAAAAAAATAAATAAATACAAAAAAATAAATCTTGAATATTACACATTTTATTTTATTATTATTTATTTATATATTATAGGTTGTTAAAAAAAGTTGTTTGATTCCACTCTGGTACCACTCCTTGGAACGGCTGTCTAAAAACTCTTGCAATATAATATCAGCCTCTGCAAAATTGTTTCTCTTGAAGGTGGGACTTTGAACACAATATGTGAATATCAGATGTAGCGAGGTCTGGACTGTGGCATAATTTCACAAAGTTTTATTGTCTTACTGGATGAATGCACGGACTAGGGACTTTTTCCTTAGCAGGAAGGACTCCTTCCTCTAGTACTTAAGGCACAAATCCTTGTAACTGGGTTTCATTCAACAGTTTGTCACAGAACCTGGTTGCCCCAATCTCATGTCCAGTTCCAAAGGCGTATCTTTACAACTGAATTTTTCAAACCAATGCTGCATCGTACAATGTTCAAGAGCACGTTCACCTTCAGTTTGAGTAAATTACGTACTTTAGGGACTGTAGTTTTATTTTCTATACTCTGTACACAGTTCCCCAGACAAATCAGACCAGGAAATCAGGTCGAAACTTCGGTATAAATAAATATTTTTTTGTTTATTTATGTTGTTTCTTTGCTGACCCCCCCCCGATCATCTTCTCCAATACGTAATTATATGATGAGCTAAACTAACCGATTTATACACTTCTATGATGACTGATGGTTATCTTTTACTCCTATCTCACAAATAAACACTGATTGTAAATAATGTATTGGTCCTATACTCTTTTCAGCAAACATCCAAACTCTCGGTGATCCAAACAAAGAGTGATCTTATTTTTCTTGGATGATCCTTAATGTCTTCTTTTTCAAGATATCTACCACAGAGAGTAGACAAAGGGTGATCCCTTGACCTCTTCCAGGAGACGTCCTGGTTTCCCGGACACCAGTAACCCTGCCGTCCTAACAACCAGTGATCTAAACAAAGCTTTTTCATTCTGATGCCAAGATGATCGATGTAAACATCTATTGTAGCACAACAGTTTTGAGTTTTTGCATATGAATATTTTCTTTAATACTTATTCTCGACTTCTATTTTTTCTTAAATTTACTGTAAATACAATTATGATACAAAATAGCAAAAGTTGATAGAGTTATAATCTTTGTTCTCAACATAACAGCAATTCAACGGACTTCGGAAGGGCAGTCTTAATTTTGAAACAATTTTGTTTTGGACCCCTTAGAGTCTGAACGAAATTGGTTAGCTTGCTTTTTCGATTCAAAACAAAAAATAAACATTCAGTATTGTTACATAAAATAAAAACATGTGTTTGAATTCTCTCTTGAAACAGTTTTCTTTTTTTTTTTTTACCAATAGTTGTATGAATTATTTTAAATAGGGGAGTTGGGCTTTGACTTCAATATACAACAACTTTCTAGGAATGAGCTAGAAAACAAAAGTTTTTTTATATTAAGAGATTTTGTGTGAGTGTTCAATAATATCAAAAATCATACAATAATCTAATGTTTGGTTATAAAGTTGATAAATCCTTCTGTGGAATGATAGTGGAATATTGTTTGTGCTTCGATGTCCCCCTGATGTGTCAGGGAGACATCGAAGCACAAAAAATATTTGGTTCAAAAAACTAACAGGAGACAGCACACCCTGCCACCTCTTCACCTTTTGTTTCAGGGAGCACATAGCTCACAATGTCTTCCGTTTCTGTTGACTTTTGACTCAATTTCAAATATTATTTTCACTCCTACAAAGTGATATGTTTTTCTTTTGTAAATCCAGGGGATTACGGGCTCATCTGCATAAATGGATTAACTATCATGAATTATTCGAACAATATTAAACATCAGTATGTAAATATTAATTATTCTCTAATATTATATTATGATAGTGGATATCTTTCCCCAGCATCCCACTTACATGCGCAGTGCCACACGGGGCAGTTCTATGGCCAGTGATATTCTCAATCTACAGACAAGCTACATTCGCCGCCTATGCCGACGACGTCGCCATCTACAGCAGCAGTATAAACCCCAAACATGCACTAGAGCGAGCCGGAGCACTCTGCAAGGAAATTGTTCAACAGCTTGGCAATCTAAACATCAATGAGCTAAGATCTGAATCCAGCTAAGACAGACTGCGTCTTTCTTTTTAACTTATTACTTGGTCCTTTGATAAATGATAAGGAATAAACAAAAGAAGTTAATAATGGCGGTGGGACAACCTTAATCCCTATCATAACCTTAAACTTCTCAATCAGTAAAATACAAAATGACGGGCGGGCACACTCAGCCGCTTCCTAAATCCTAAGCCTCTTAGGTCGCAGGGGAAAACAAAATGGCCGATGGAGGTGATAGTGGGTACATTACAAATCCATGAGTAGTGGGGATAAAAAACGAAAGACGGGTGGCGGGTGTAAACAAACAAAAGACAAAATGGCGTCCGGGTACACTCAGCCTTAGATAAGTGGTGGGGGTAAACACTGAAGTTGCAAGAAAAGAAAAATGACTAAGTAAGGTTATATAGAATAAAAAGTGGTTACCCCTTGGTTAGCCCTTAAATAAGTGGGGGGGTAAAGAAAATAAAAATTAATTGGCGTCAGGGCACACTTAGCCCCTATGAAAATCCACAAATATTTGAAACATCAGAAAAATAAAATGGCGGTCGGACACAATAAGCCCCTGTCAAAAACCTCAGGTCTCCTAAGTTGCACTAAAACAAAATGCTGAAAGAAGGTTATTGTATAAAAAGCAGTAACCTGGTACTTTTATAAGTGGTGGGGGTAAACAAAATAAATCAAAATTACGACCAAAAACACAATGGCGGTCGGGCACACTCAGCTCCTGGTTGCAGTAATGTAATCACTTAAAAGAGGGCGTGGCCAAGTGATCACGTGAGTGGTTAAGGTTATGTCAAACTAAATTTGAATTTAAATCCCCCACCAGGGGTCCCGTGACCCAATAATAACCTCCGATTAGCTGCCTAGATCAAAAACAAAATGGCGGCCGGGTACACTCAGCCCCTGTTGTAGTATAAAAGGACCGATATAGTGGTGAAGGAAAAGAAGATCGCGAGAACTGCACCAAGCTATGAGGCTCGCCCTGATGACCCTGTCCGCGAGGGACGTCAGCGGAGGATGGTGGAGCCTGACCATCAGAGATTACCTGGACCCCTTGATCTGCCTACGGTGCCAAGAGTACGGACACCCTGCAAAAGCCTGTATAAAGGAGGTGGCGTGCAGGTGGTGCCCAGGGACAGCCACAAAGCTAAGGAGTGCCCTGAAAAGAAGAAGGGTGAACCCTCGTGTTGTAGGCTTTGCAAGGCAAGTGGCAGAGCAGGGAAAGATCTCCGACATTGTGCGGGCAGCAGGGAATGCCCGGTACATCTAGAGATGATGGTCAAGCAGGCGAAGAAAACCCGGTATGCGTAGGCTGCATATCCTGCAGGTCAATATGGGCCGGAGACGAGTGGTCGAGGACGAATTGAGAATTCTCGCCCGAAGTGCTGACATCTTGGCGATTCAGGAACCTTGTTGTCGGAAGAATGTGGTAACAGGATTCGGAACTGCGTCGAGGGTGGTCGGTTTAGGCAGTGGCGAGAG
>NW_027113828.1:1111514-1111811 GCF_000696795.3 Halyomorpha halys | reverse complement strand
GACACTTGCCACGGCTCCCAAAGCGTATTGCTGACTGGACCCTACGGTCAGACACGAGCTCCGACCACCGGGTCATAGCCTTCAGTGTGGTGGAGAGGGAAGGCGGTGCTTGCTTTGGTGTGGCTTTGTGACCCGATCGGCGAACTGGAGGGCGTTTTCCAATGAATTGGAGGGAATACTAGCTGACAGAATGGGAGGATATGACCCCAATAGATGAGGAGCCCGAGATTGAACGCAGAGTGGCAATGCTTACGGGCGCCATCACTGAAGCGGCTAGTATCACCCTCCATCGCCGAA
>NW_027113828.1:1110719-1110936 GCF_000696795.3 Halyomorpha halys | reverse complement strand
TTTATCGTAGAGGAAACAGAAAAGAATCCCTGGGGTATTCCCTACAGGGTGGCACTGGGAAAGGTCAAGCCGTTACAAGTGAAATCGGCTATTAGAGTGAGAGGTGCCCAGGCAACCACATTAGTGGAGGCTGCCAAGATGTATATAGACTATACATACCCTAGGGATGACCCGTCCCAGGATAGTGCAGAAGATGGAATGGTTAGACGCACCACGT
>NW_027113828.1:1101144-1103941 GCF_000696795.3 Halyomorpha halys | reverse complement strand
TAGGAATTCTGAGGTACGCATCCCCTGCATGGAGCCGAAACCTCACGCAGACACAGAAGAGAAGACTGGCCACCATACAGAGACTGGCTCTGCTGAGGGTCACGAAGACATACAGAACGGTGTCACATGAGGCGGTGCAAGTGCTGGCCGGAGCGATAACCATGGACCTCATCCTCAGGGAGGATGTCCTTAAATATGAAGTTAAGAGGCAGGGACTAGAAGCGCTGCCAGAGGAGCTTCGAGAGAGGATCGGTGAGACTCCTAATTTATGGAAGAAAATACTGCGAGAGGACTCAATACAGAAGTGGAATGGACGGTGGGTAGCAAGCCAGAAGGACGCTACTTTGAGAAAATTCTTCCCTACCGTCCTTTCTAGATTGAAGGCTAAATGGGTCCTCCCAGACTATTGGGTCTCACAGATCCTAACAGGACACGGTGGGTTTCGGGGAAAGCTGCAGAGCTTTGGAAAGAACATCGACCCCCGGTGCCCAGCGTGCGGAGTTCCTGAAACAGCAGAACACGTAATAATAGATTGCTCTGCCATGGAAGGACACCGAGCCAGGCTGTCGAGAAAGACCGGGATCTACGCCCTCGCCGAGTCAGACCTTCCCAGTTTGATAGAAGAAGAGAATTATCCCTTCTCCAAGGAGTTCATTTATGGGTGGAAGGAGATGGTGGGCCCCACTCATTACACGATGGGAAGGACTTAACCGCCCAACATCGGCGAGCCACCAGAAGATGAGGAATCCGGGTGGATTGAGACCAGGAGGGCTGGACCAGCCTGGTGACTGCAGGAGGCACCCAGAGGGATGCAGTGGACAAGGTGAAGCTCCATCAGACGTAGCGCTGGGCTACACAACAGTAAAAAAAATAAAAAATTAAAAATTAAAATTAATTGAATAATTAACAACAGAATAAAAAAGGAAAAAATTTGTGATCCTAGGGAGTAGTGGCATGCGCAAACCCCAGCGCACTACCCCACTGCTCCCGCACCCCGTATGCCAGAGTTGGCAAGGGAGGGGGATAAAAAAAAAAAGCTTCTAGAGGTTGGCTGGCTACAGCTGAAAGTGGGTTGGTGAAGTTCTGACACCCGATGGTTAGAACTACTGCTCTCAATATTCCGTTACCTGTCATAAATCAGAGAAAACAAAGAATAAAAGAAAAAAAATTCCTGAGACTAAAAAATGTTCAGGTATGCTTTTTTTTTTTTTGTTTCTACGCCACAGGAAGTGGGCCATTTTACTATAATATTTTACCATAGTACTATAGGCCATTTTATTACGCCATTTTCCCTCTCGCAGACCAAAACAATTTTACTCTTCCTCTTAGTTGATCCGCATCTTGCTGAAGACCTACACGTTAAAAGATGGTCTCCGTCCATGTCTCCCATGTTTCATAGAGGACATTTCGGAGAATCTACGATGCCAATTCGATGGAGGAGTTTTTGGAGCAGATCATGTTCTGTTACTAGGCGAAAACAAGCTACCCTTTCAGCTTTGCTAAGATTGCCCGGGATTCGTTTATCCTTATGTAGTAGGCTCTCCCACTTTTTTCCTTCCGCTTGAACTTGTTGCCTAGCGCTTCTCCTGTCTATACAATAAGAACTTATCATAGATTTTACAGTTCTGTAGGAATGTGGTAGAACAGGCTGGTTCTCTGCACAACCGAGCTTAGCCAACTTGTCAGCTTGTTCAATACCATTTATACCAACATGGCCTGGTATCCACTGCAAAGCTATAACCCTTCCTCTTTTCTTCATGATAGCAGCCATGTTTCTGCACTTTTCTTCCGTGGGTGACCCTGCGGCACCTGGTGTTGTTAATTTTTGAATTACGGCTTGGGAGTCACTGACGATTACATTGTGGTCATCGCATTCAATACTGGCTTCCATCGCGAAGCAGACAGCCTGCATTTCTGCATCATAATTATCACATCCGGCTCCAACGGGAAATAACAGTTGAAAGTTGATGGAGTATACACCTGCTCCAGTTCCCTGTTAATACCGGACGCAGATCCATCAGTATAAATGTGTAGCCATTGCTCTATGGGGTATAGCTCATAAATTGTTTTTAGTGCAGCAGCTTTAAGCTCGGGTTTAGGGCAATCTTTCTTGATCCGACCACATGCCAGTTTGAGTCGCTCGTAGACTTCGTGCTTTGGGATGTAGGAGATGTTTATATTATGTGATAGCTCTGGTATGCTAAGATCCCGGGTTACGGAACCACTTATTGAAGCAAGTATCGGCGAGCGCAAAATGTTAAAAAAGAGATAAGGGTAAAAGATATGAAACACTTGAACTTCTGTCAGAAATTGACTTTTTGGGTTCACCACATACACATACACACACACACACACAGAAGATATTCACCACAGTAGGCCTCAAGAGGTTGAGAGGGCTAGAAGACGTAACTAGCATGGAAACGTGAAAACCATGGGAAGAATGCGAGGCGGCACTCATCCATGAAGTAATGCCTAGCGGCGGTCCCGTGGAGGGGAATTAACAAGTGTAGGGCGGTGGTTTTAGTGGGTAAAAATTCCACACCGTACCTATCGGGCCTATCCGTATCTTTTGAAGATTTCCACCGACCCTTGTAAAAAAAAAAACACACACACACACTGAATGTAAGGAATGCCTTTAACACAGCAAGATGGAGCTGCATCCTGGATGCCCTACTGGTAATGAACGACCCTGAATACCTCAGGACCTTAATACGTTCGACAGAGGACGCCTCGAGAAGGTTTAAGGTGACTGGCGGTGTACCACAGGGCTCGGTGCTGGGACCTCTGTTGTGGAATG
>NW_027113828.1:1097779-1099964 GCF_000696795.3 Halyomorpha halys | reverse complement strand
AAAAAAAACCACACACTCACATATACATATACATATATATATTGGATACCATGGGTAAGGCATTCGAGAAGATCCTTTCCCTCAGGCTACAAGAGTTCACGGAGGGAGTGAATGGCCTCTCGCGTGCTGAATACGGATTTCGTAAAGAGCGATCCACGATAGATGCTGTTGGATTGGTAGTCGAGATGGCCCGCACAGCAATTGCCGAAGCAAGGTGGAGGAGAGGTGCTAAATGTTATGCAGCAATCATCACGCTAGACGTTAAGAATGCCTTTAACACTGCAAGATGGACCTGTATAATAGATTCCCTACGGAGTATGGCGGTGCCAGCCTATCTTATGAGAGTTCTCACTGACTACTTTAAAAATAGAGTTCTGTTTAATTTTTCAGACATTGGCCAAAGGAGATATAAGGTGACTGGTGGTGTCCCACAGGGCTCGGTGTTAGGGCCTCTTCTGTGGAACGTCATGTATGACGCAATCTTTAAATTGACATTGCCGGAGGGAGCCACAGTTGTTGGATTCGCAGATGACGTTGCAGTTGTAGTGGCGGCGAAGTACTTGGAAGAAGTTACCCTCATCGCTAATCAGGCTGTTGCTACGGTCCAAGGTTGGCTGTCTTTGGTAGGCCTACAACTTGCAGATCACAAGACACGGAGGTTATCCTAGTAGCTAGCAGGAAGCAGACTGAGTCTATCACTGTCACGGTTGGTGGGCACGAAATTCGTTCCCAGTCTAGCTTCAAATACCTAGGAGTCATGATCGATGCACGTCTCCGCTTTAATGTTCACGCAGAGTATATTAGCGCTAAATCGGCTAAAGTTGCATCCTTTTTGTCACGCCTAGTGCCAAACGTCGGAGGTCCCAAAGAAAGTAGCCGAAGGCTTCTGGCTATTGTTGTCCCCTCCATTATGTTATATGCAGCCCCGATTTGCAAAGAAGCGATGGTTCAAATCATACAGGAGACAGATGGTTTCAGATTATCGCAGAGTTTGTTTAAGGACAGTTAGCGCTTTTCGAACTGTTTTCTACGAAGCGGTGTGCGTGATAGCCCGAATGCCACCTGTGGAACTCCTTGTTGAAGAAAGAAGCAGGCACTATGGACGACGCTTGCACTTTTCCAGAGAAGAAGAACGGAAAATAACCATCGACCAGTGGCAGCAGCGTTGGGAGGCTGTAGATTCCAGGAGGTGGACTCACAGGTTGATACCCGATGTTGGCAAGTGGTATGGTCGTCAGCATGGTGAGGTGGATTATTCCATGACCCAAATGTTGACCGGACATGGATGCTTTAGAGCCTACCAGTACCGCTTAAACTGGACAACACGGCAGAATGCCCTGGATGTCAGAATGTCGAGGAAACCGTGGAGCACGTGTTTTTCACCTGCATTCGCTTTGCAGCAGAAAGAAGTGAATTGGAGAGAGTGTGTGGAGGACACGTCACACAAGAGAACGTGATGAGCTATATGCTACTATCAGACCTGCATTGGAACGCAGTGAAGATATTCATCACAGTAGTCCTCAAGAGGTTGAGAGAGGAAGAGAGGGCTAGAAGGCGTTAGTAGCATGGAAACGTAAAAACCAAGCGAAGAAAGCGAGGCGGCACTAAGCCATTTCCCTCCATGAAGTAATGCCTAGCGGCGGTCCCGTGGAGAGGAATGAACCGGAGTAGGGCGGTGGTTTTAGTGGGTAAAAATCCCACACACGGATAGGTACGGGCCTATCCGTGTCTTTTGAAGATTGTGTTTTGAAGTGTATTTTGTCCACCGACTCTCGTGCACAAAAAAATTAGACAAACAAAAAAAAATACAATTTCCCATGAATCCCTGATTTTTACACTCTCGTGTCCTTATTAAGTTCCAAAACTGAAAAAAAAAAAAATAAGAACTTTACAATCTTACCCTCGGGAAGGGAGGTGAGTACAATCCCGTACATCATGATAACACTGTTGCAGGAAGCTTTAATTGTTCTTAGCTTTTTCGGTTCTTTTAAGCCTTCTATGATGACAATATTGTGTTCTCTTATCGTGACCACTCTGAATGGGCCTTCGTATACTCTCCAGCTCTTTGCCTCTATTAGTTCCTACTTTACGGTATACCACCGTCCCAATTTTACGGTTGCCCATTAGATTGCGAACACTGAGATTGTGTCTAGTAACTCTTTTGCGTTTCTCCTTCACAATTTTG
>NW_027113828.1:1094438-1095645 GCF_000696795.3 Halyomorpha halys | reverse complement strand
TGCTCTCCTCTCACATGATGGTTCTCTAACGTGCGGTCGCCTCTCTGTGGGCACACTCCTCAAAACTCTCCTCCTCTTCTTGTAGTTTCTCCGGTTTTTCTCCAAGTTTTCTTTTCTTGCTTACCATTCTCTCGCCCAGAGTCTTCTGCTTCATTTTCTGTCTCCGAGGTCTCGGACGATTTTGTGGCTTCACTCGCGGATCCATTCGATTTTTCTCCTCCGTAATCTCTGTGCGTTTATCTCCATGGGTTCAGACTGATTCTGCTCTTTCCGGCGATACATGTAGGGACACTGTCGGGCTATATGTCCCTCAGCCCCACATTCAAAACATCTCGTGCACGGGCAGCCCAAACTTCCCGCAACCATGACACTTGCGGTCCTCCCGCCGACCATAGTTTCTGGGTCTCGCCTGGGACGCTCTATTTTCCTGTTAAATATTTCTCTCTTTCCTAGCATCTCTGTGCTCTCTCCTCCTCCAAGGTTTAGGCATGTTTCTCAGCCTTTGAAATTCTATCCGGGTCCACCCCGGCTCTTCTAATTCCATTCGGGCATCCGTCTCTCTAGCGCTTGTCTCTAAAAGATCCTAAGCACATTCCACAAACAAAGCGGTCTTTCGGCATTCCTTCCTTCTTCCCCAGTTCTTTTGCCAACTGGATCTTCAGTACCATGGATAGGAATTGCATGAGTTTATCAGCTATTCTGTTATAGCGTGCCAGAAGTTCTGCAACATACTGCCCACTTGACTGTCTCGGTTTTTTCGTTTCTCTTATCATCATGAATATATCCTCCTCTGGGATGCCTTCTTTAGTCTTTCTTTTAGGACCTTCCAAGGGGTCTCTTCATCTGCCTGAATCTGATTTAGGATACTTCTTTTTACTCGGCAGACTACCGCTGCTTTCAATGCTTTTGCATCCTCGTTATCCAGTAGCTCCTCCGATTTCATCGCTTCTATTCGCCCCATTAGACGATCGCCCTCTTTAAGAAATTATTTAATTCTCCGGTCTCTCCGGTGGATTTTTCTAGGTCCGACACTGCCTTCCTCAGGTCCTGGGCGGTTGCCGTACGGACCTTAATCCATTCAAGCGCCGTGGCACGAAATTGCGCTAAAGAGTCTTCTGGTAGTGGCTGAATCTACTGCGGAGGTGGGTTAGCTTTAATATGAGCTAAGTGTTATTAATGTAATGGTTAACATGAGCTAATTGTTATT
>NW_027113828.1:1089523-1093666 GCF_000696795.3 Halyomorpha halys | reverse complement strand
GCTAAGTGTTATTAATGTAATGGTTAACATGAGCTAAGTGTTATTCTCATTGAAATATTTTGACAGGACTTGAATACTGAATTTAAAAAAATGTTTCTCTAAATTAAGAGGACAGTTTTAGAGCCTACTCCATGTGGTGCCGCCTCACTTATTTTAGAGTCTACTCCATGTGGTGCCGCCTCACTCATTTTAGAGCCTACTCCATGTGGTGCCGCCTCACTCATTATAATTGGGGCCTACCAGTTGTCTTTCTTTCTTTCCTAAACCAGCAAGTCCAATTCTCCTCACCGGCTCACTTATTATTTGTTCGTGCTCTGTACTGAGTAAGAAAATTTGTATGCACAAGTTAAGTGTCATTTATTTTCTTTCAATTTAAATTTGTGTTCGCCTCTGAAGAGTTACAACTTTCATGATTTCTATGAACGTGAGGTTCAATTACCCTCTTTCCCCACTTTTCATTCTGTATGGACCAAATTAGACTGATCATTTATAGGTACTGTAACCATCAACGATTCATAGGCTCTCCAATCATTAAAACCCAGAATTGGGGCACAATGTAAATTTTAGTTAGCTGTTATATTCTTATTGTATTATATTTCAGCTAGAAGGAAAATTTAAAAATTTTGCAAGGAGTAATATTAAAAGTACTTTTCGAAAAATTGGTGTTGGATAACATTTAAGAGATAACTGATAGTATCATTTGCAAAATTGTTACGGGAAATTATTGCCACAGTAAGCAATATCAAAATAATAATTCTGAAAGGAACTAGGATTATTTTGAACTGAAAGTAGGGTGGTAGTACGATACGCGCAGCGCACCATTGGCTGAGCATAGAAGTGACCCAGCCCCCCTGACGTAAGGTCTCCCCCCCCCCCAGCCTACGGGCAACGTAGTGTAGTAGTAGTCGAGTCAGTGGATGAGTATGTTCTGAGTTCCTCTCTCCTATCGTCATGTTCATCGTATTCTTCCTTCTCTTCGGTGGGTCATTCAATTATTATATTTCGATTCTGGTTTGATTCGCTAAATTTCAGTAATGCTTAAATACTATAAGTATTAGGGAGAATATTGAGTTTACTAATATTGTGTAAATTACAAAATCTTCCACAATAATGTTCAATGTGGAGTAGAGTATATTGTACCTCCAAAACCAAACTGGCTTGTCCACAAATCTCTGAGAAAGTAGTCTTTGAATTGGTTTTCACTTAGGAATAAAATTATAATTTTTACAATATATGACTCTTATATAATATAACTATCCAGCTATACATGGTATATATCTTTGAGGCTCATGAGGATGAGTCAATAATAAAAATATTTTTTTGTCAACGTTTCTAAACATTATGTAGACTAGCCGTGTGCCCTATAGGGCTAAAAACAAAACAGATAATTATTTATGCTATTACTCTGGACATGAGTAAAGCCTGTGGGTTCCAGCACACCTAGCCTCTAAAGTGGGTACCCATAGTTGGAAATAATCTTGTGGTTGAGCGCGATCACCTCCTCATATAGAGCCGTTGTTCAAGAAACTGAACCCATGACCCTTCGAGGGTTGTTGCTGTACTTTTTTTTTTTTTTAAATGTACATAAAAAAATTAAGATTAATAAATATAAACATTGCTTAATGTCCACTTACAATTGGAGTCTTCTACAGAACTGTAATAACCTCCATAAGACTAACTCGTACAATGTTCGCAAATGTTTTTTCCTGCAGATGGTCAGTCTGTTTATTCTTTTTTTTGCATTATATATGTTTATATTTTAGTGTTTTTAATCGTGTTTTTTGAGTTAATGAGTTTAAATTAATAAAAATTTGATTTTTTTACACCTTATTTGACGAAGTAGTCCGATTCTTAAATTTTTCTTTTAGATTTAGATTTCGTTTGAAATTTTAAATTTCGTTTGAAAATCTGCCTAATTTGATGTCAATCTATATTCTGTTGAAATTTTACGTTAGTAAAGTTTATTCTGTACATTTGTACGTTAGTAAAATATATTCTGTACATTTATACGTTAGTAAAGTGTAATAGTCACTTCAGTTTGTCAATACACCGCGAATTTGCTTACTAAGGCAGTGTTTTCCAAACTATCAACATCTCTACAACACTTCTATAATTTTCCTATCACTATACACATATTACCGTAGTATCGATCACTTTTCTGGGTCTGGAGGTTTCATGGATTTTGACCAATGAGCAATCAAAAGGAAGGGATCTGGCCAATCTCAATTTAGATTTTCTAATTTTTTAAGAACTTTAATTAAAGTAATTTCAAAATGTGGGAGGTTCAAAACTTAGGCAGTAATAAGTGGACAAATTGAGACGTTACAAATCTGGTTTTAATGATTTCGGTGTGGACATACTCTAAATACGTGAATTTGGAACGTAAATTGGGCCTTGTTTTTTAAGGCTCAAATAAAAGATTGATTGAAACAGACTTAGTAGTTTATATCTTAAAGGGGCTAGTAATGGTATTAGATTATGCCAGTTTTTGAAGTATTTTTAATGTAATTTATTTATTTAGGGACTGTGTGGATGAGGAGTAACAAAGTCACATCGGGACCCGTTCTGCCAACAGCTCCTTAAATTAATTTATTTAATTCTAAACCTAGTTATTGTATTTTAAAAATCTCTTTCTGGAGAGATAGGGTTATTTTTATAGCGTTTTAGACAGATTTGATGCAGAAGACAAAATTGCAGACCATTTAGATATAATTATTGAGAAGGTGGCAGGGAGTAGAAAACGGTGGGTACTGTACTCTATTGTGGAACCAGTGTTCATGTGATTGTGGCACGCGTTATAACTATTGGCCACTTTTTGATAACAGTTTTTTAACTGCTTAATTTGCAGAAACATTTTTTTATTTTGGAACAAGAAACAAATTCTATGCAGTTGTGATTCAGAAAATTGTTCGATTCAAAAATTTATTTAACTTGCTGCCTATAAAGTAAAAGCCCAATAGCAAAAGTTCTCTTCGCAGGCAACTCTTTAAATTCTCCATTTCCAATTAAGACCCTCATTCTTTTTTTTTTGCAGTGGATTAATAAATATAATATAGGTCATGTTTTAGTAAGTAAGCACTAAGATAGGACTAGATCTTCCAACAGCTCACACATATTTCCTAGCCAATTCACACTGAGCTGGAGTGAAATAATAACAAAAGATCATAAGCGTTTAGGTTATCTTAGATACAAACAAAGACACCATGGCCTTAACTTACCAGATTCAGGAAGCCGTGCTATATTAGGTCGATAAAAACAAAGATATCATGGCCACAACTTACCAGATTCAGGAAGCCGTGCTATATTTTTAGAACGGAGAACATATCAACATATGGTGAGAGAAGAATTTCAAATAACGCTCCCTGCCTATTACTGGAATAAACTTTACATTTCTATTTGTAGATGTTTATAAAGGTTCTACTTCAGTTTCTTTAACTGGGACACCTTGTTGATAATCGAAACAATTTTTTTTAAAAAATAAATTACTTATGAGTAGATAGCTGACCGTAGATAATATATGTGAGAAGGTAAGGTTATGGGTCCGGTCAGTTAAGAATAGAAATAAGTAAAAACTTGTTTAATACTGCTCACTTTTCGACCAGAATTTTTGGCCTTCATCAGAACAAAAACCAAGATATGAATAAAGGATATATAGACTAATTAGAAAATAACTAACATATGGATAGATAGTGTTAATAGACATCAATATTTCAAGTGCTACTCGTATAAGAAATTTTTTTTTTCATTTAAGCTTGTTAATGTATTGTACAAACAGGAAAAAAAAAAAGTTCAAACAGTTCTTTTATTTTATCCTTAAGTTTAAATCATGTATTTAGCACTTACTTCTAAGAGCTTGTGAGTTTTTACAATAATATGTATATAGGAATTTATTTTTAATGTAAATAGTTTTTCTTTATTGTTTTTGTTTTCTATATTATTATATTGTATAGTTTTAATTTACGAGGATTGTTCGTAAACTGGTGGGGGGGGGGGAGTTACAGCCTAATACAGCTGTTACTTTGATGTCAGCTGACTGAGGGGATTAGCTGATCGAGGATATATAAGAGATGTAGCGAACACAATAAAGCTAGTATTTTACAGCAGTTCAAGCGTGTTAGATCTTATTCCTTCTTCTCTTTTTTT
>NW_027113828.1:1078480-1089106 GCF_000696795.3 Halyomorpha halys | reverse complement strand
GCCCAAGACTTGAGGAAGGCCGTTTCTGACCTCGAACGATTTACCGGAAAAACAGGAGAACTGAGCCACTTCATTAAAGGGGGTGACCGACTAATAAGCCGAATTGAAGCAAAGTCTATCGAAAGTCTACTCGATAGTGAAGATGCGGAGACTTTAAAAGCAGCGGTCGTCTTCAGAGTGATGAAGAGCATCCTAAATCAGATTCAGGCTGATGAAGAGACCCCTTGGAGAGTTATCAAGGAGAGATTAAAGAAGGCGTTTGGAGGAGGACGGTGGGCCCCAGAGGAAAACATATTTATGATGATCCGAGAGGCAAAGAAACCGAAACAGTCTAGTGGGCAATATGCCGCGGAACTCCTGGCACCCTTTATAGAATTCAAGATAAACTGAGCGAAATGATGGAAACTATTCAGGAACAGGGCCGAATGAAATTCTAAAGTACTAAAGATACAGTTGGCAAAGGAGCTAGGGAAGAAGGAAGGATTTCCGAGAGAGCGCTCGTTCGTGGAAATAGCCCAAGATCTCATAGAAGAAAGCGCTAGAGAGGAGAGACACGAATGGAAGTAGAAGAGGTGGACTCGGATAGAATACCAACGGCCAAGAAACATGCCCAACCCTTGGAGAAGGAGAGAACATGGGAATGGTAGAAGAGAGAGAGCTTTGGACCAAGAAAATAGAAGAAGCCTAGTTAAACCCAGAAACAATAGTCGCCAGGAGGACCGCAAATGTCACGGATGTGGTAAAATTGGACATTTAGTGGCGCATTGCCCGCGCACGAGATTCTTTGAATGCGGTAATGAGTGGCACATAGCCAAACAGTGCCATATTTGTACCGAAGAAGAGATGTGGGCCGGGGCGAACCAATGGAGATCAACACCTAACAATTACGGGGAAGCCACCGTAGATTGAGTAGATCTTCAGATGAATCTACGCAAGGATAAGGAGCATCAGAGACCGAAGAGGAAGTCGAAGAGAAAACAAACCGAGGTAGTCTAGAGGAGAAGGTAGAAACATAGATAGGAAGGAAGACAAATAGATATGGAGGAACATGAGGACATCATTAACGATAAGAGGCGGGAGATTATATGGAAGACAAGAACTACTGGATTAATGAAAGTTGAGTGTAACAAGTACGGGAGGAGCAATATCGAACTGCAGCCTTAGGTAGATCTTTCCTCATCCCAATAGAATGCTATCCCCTCCTTCATTCGTAGTTCTAATACTTCCAACCTTCAAATCCGTATCTTCGACCACCTTCTGTCGAACCAATTCCGGAAGAATAACAATTGAATGTTTCAAAAAAAATTTAATATTTATTTTCTGTACTTAATGTTTCAGAATTTCATTTATTCGCAGGCGATGCGTACCTTAGAATACCTAAGATAAGGCCCAAAATGCACCCCCTGTCCTACTTAATCCATCGAGTGGCAGGGTCACCCAATGCTTTAGATACACCAAATGAGAAGTGGCATCAAATCTTCTTCTTATCCTAACACCAAGATATGTCACCTCCTTACCCGCTCTAACCCCTCTCCTTGGATATCCAGGGTGATAGGATGAGCTCTGTCTGTGGATCCTCTTATAAGCCTGTCTTGGTCGTTGCCATACTTTCTCTTCACGCACCACTATCCTCGAGACTAACACCTTTCCGCTTCTGTCTTTAGTCAGGCTCTGCTGTTCTTAGCCACAATGACTGCCCGGTCGTCGACGTATGCCGTGGCAAGGAATCTTTGTTCCTCTAGTTCCCCTGCAACCCTGCGGACATCCTCTTTCGATTTTTCTCTTGACCTCTAAGTAGTTACCTCTGATCCTGACATTCCTGATATTGAGGTAACTACCTACGAGGGAGTATAGATTACTGGAGGTGTCGATCTCTTGCAAACGCTGGAGTACACGGGCCCACCAAACGCCGAAGGCAGAGAAGATGTAATTATCGAGAGATCTACTGGTCTTCCTTCCTACGGGTTAGACAGAGATTCCTCCCTATTATCTTCCTCCGCCACATTCAGTTCCTCTTCATCTCCGAGTTTCCACTCCCGCAGGAATTGCCTGGACGATTCTCCGGCCTCCTCTCTACTGCATTTTCTGTAATTGCTCGAAACAACCAATCGGCTACCATATTTTCCCTTCCTGGTTTATATACTATATCCATACTGTACTGTGTGAGGAGCTCCTTCCTACGCTTTATTTTAGCCGAAGACCCTTTTAACTTTCCCACCCACTGCAGAGGCCTGTGGTCAGTGTGTACCCTAAACCTTCTGCCAAACATATAGGGTCTAAAGTGGTCAATAGCCCACACTATGTCCAAGAGCTCTCGTTACAGCGCACTCTATCTGGTCTCCGTTTCTGTCAGGCGCATACTGCCGTACGCCACTGGGCGATCTCCCCCTCCACCACGTCTCTAGTGTTATTTAATTGTCAGGTAAAGTCCGGGAACGTAATCACCGGCTCCTGCTCCAGCTTCTTCATGCACCGCCATGAGAAGGTTCTTGAGTGGAACGAAGTACTCTGCTATTTCCGGGGCAATGCTATCTTCTCTGTATAGTTCAAATTTTAGTATATATACCGCCGAAGCGAGTACGGCCATTTCTGGTACAAACTTCCGGTAATAATTTAAAGTTCCAGACAACCTCTGAACTCCCTTCACATCCCTAGGCACTGTCATCTTCCGTATAACTGCGACTTTATTCGCGTCGGGTTTAACTCCCTGGTAATTGGGTGGCCTAAAAAAAAAATATTTGTTCCTGCAATGATTTCTCTCCCGAAAAGTTCAGCTCAAATTGCCTGATTCTCTGGAATACGCAGTGTAAATGCTGCACGTGTCCTTACTAAACACTAGAAGATCGTCCATATAAATCTGGCATACAGATTCGTCAATTCCTCTTTGGCCAATGCCGTTTTATGTTGCAAAATGATCCTTCGGGTGCATTTTAATTTGATGATTGGGTGTCAACTCTATCTCCACCTCTCCCTCTTCCTCTCAAGGACCACACAGGGTGCTTAATTTACACTGACATTCCTAAAACTGGTGTGTCCTCTCTCCACTCCACAGCTTTTCTAGGGCATCTCGGCATATGATAGTGTTGGAACTGCCGGTGTCAACCAGACACCTCACTCCTGCTATCTCTATTATAGGCAAACCGCCGCTCTTCTCCCTCAGGTTATAATCCAGCAGTGTGCGGTCGCCCCTCTGCTGACATCTCCTTCAGATGTATCGCGTCTTCCACCGTTCTTCGCCTTCATCCGCCTCTGTTCCTTTGTTTCCATCCTCCTGTCCCGGTTCCGTGGTTTCTTAGCTTCTTCTTCGGTCTCAGACGTTCCCGATGCTGCCGTGGATTCACTTAACCTCCATCTGCTTATCCGTGTCTGTTGGGCGTTGATCTCCATTGGTTCGCTTCGGTCCACATCTCTTCTTCGGTACATGTATGGGCACTGTTTGGCTATTTGCCCCTCATTTCCGCATTCAAAACAGCTAGTGCGCGGGTACTGCGCCAGTAGGTGTCCAATCTTGAATTTATGTCCAGTTTGTCTAAAATGTGTAGTGAGAGTTGTTTAGTTAAGTTTGTTATAGAGTTACAACTATATTGTTGATACTACCTTCATTTTAGATAGTGTTCTGAAGTTCTGAAATAGAATTTCCCGCAGTTTTCTTCACTGGGAATTTCATACACTACATTAGATTGTAGTTCTATTTTATCTGTTATTAAAGAAACCTCAAGACACGCTCTAACACTCAAAAAATGTACAGAACAACAAATTATTTTTAAGAACACAATCTGATATAATAATAAAAAAACAGACAAAACTAATCAAACTGTTTCTATCACCAAAGACGCCTACATCTAAAAAACAAATACACTAGTAAATGACGACAAACATATAAAAAAGTAGGTATAAATCGAACTCATAAATTAATGACAGGTACAAGCGTGACCGTAGCACAGTTAAAACATAAAAAGTAACAAAACTAAAAGTTAAAACTACTTATAATAATAAAAATAAAGAAGAAGGAAATCCAGACCAATATTTTCATTCCGGAATTCCCCAACATATGAGCTATCAAAATATCTACCAAATATATTAAAATTTATTTCCACTAATAAATATAATGTTAAAGACTCAAGTCCACAAGGGTTCAAACTTGTTTCATTAGGCGCATCGTATAGTTTACAGACTGTTATACACACATTATTTAGATATACATCTATTTATATATATGTTATTGTTTACAGACTGTTATACACACATTATTTAGATATACATCTATTTAGATATACGTCATTGTTTACAGACTGTTATACACACATTATTTAGATATACGTTATTGTTTACACACTGTTATACACACATTATTTAGATATACATCCCAACAATAAAAAATATCATTCAAAACAAATGGAACAAACTTGAAGCACACACAAATATTCACAAAACACAATTTATTGAAATAGGGTCATTATGTACTGATAGAGGATATTTATTGAAATAGGGTCATTATGTACTGATAGAGGATATTTTTAATTTAATGATAAATTCTATATCCAAAAATTCGGATGCTCCATGGGATCTCCTATCGTCCTGATTTTAGCAGATATGAGATGATAGCAGATACTTAGAAGATTTATTAGATACTGTAATACCTAAAATACCTTTTCATATACAAATTTTTGATAATATCATAAACGCGATACCAATTAAGAATAATGAAAAAGAAATAGTTTTAAGAGAATTAAACAATTACGCTTCCAGATTAAATTTTACTATAGAATTTGAAATAGAAAACATAACCATTTTTAGATGTACTTTTAATAAGAAAATCTAATGGAGAAATAGAAACAAAATGGTGGCAAAAACCAATTCACTATTGAAGATATGTACACTATAAAATCCAATGTCCAAAAAAAATTAATACAGCTAAAAATGTAATAAACGGGGCGCGAAAATTAATATCCCCTAAATACAAAAAAAGAATATTGTAGATCTCCTCCTGCCAAATGGGTACCCACATAAACTAGTCTGTCAATTACTCAAACATTGACACAACCACAACTCCTTGAAACCAACAGCTAAAGATACAACATAATCCCATATACATATACATTATATATACCCTCACTTTCAGAGGGAATATCAAAAACGTTAAAGAATAACAAAGACTAAAACAATTACGCAATTATATACAAAAACACGATTACTTTTCTTAACTTTATATCAATACGAAAGATAAAGATAAAATAGAACTACAATCTAATGTAGTGTATGAAATTCCCAGTGAAGAAAATTGCGGGAAATCCGATTTTGGAACTTCAGAACAATATCTAAAAAAGAAGGCTGTATCAACACAAATATAGTTGTACCTCTATAACAAACAAGCCCAACAAACCTCACCAAACAGCTCTCGGTACAGATTTTAGACAAACGGTATAATAAGTACATAAAGAAACAATTAACAACATTAAACAGAAACAGACAAAATATAAACAACAGACTGATTACCTGCACTACTACATGTGAAGAAACCTAAACAATCCAAAACCGATTCAGTTCTTAAATAAAAAACCTGAAGATGGTAGTACCATAATGTAGAACACGCTGCAGTTGAGAATTGTAAGTATTGTTTGTACTAAACCATATTTCGATTGTAATATTTATTAGTCAGAGACTGCACTATGTACTTGTAGATTTTTGGCAATTATTTGAAGAGAATGTATGTTCTAAAAAGGATCATTCTGATACTAGATTGAGTAGAGCTATCTAGCTATCTAGCTAGGAGACAAGTTGTCTGTATATAGTAGTATCTCATAGTAAACATATCATTTCCCTTTATATTAAATAAATAGGCAGTTCGTTTGTCATACCTGATCATAAAACAAAGAAAAGTCAACTTACAATCCCAAACTGCTCGTCGCTTCAACCCATAACAAGAGCTGTGAACTACTAGGTCACTCTAAATGTGACCCAGTAAACCAAAATTGGGTCCGGTGGGGCGTTAGCATTTCCAAATGTCACCTCGTGCCCGCCCTTTGACAAAGGGTAATCCAGCGCCCCTCGTACCAGGGAATTCTCTCAAAACAAACCCAAACACGCTATTTATTATATTATATATACTATGTATACACATATCTACATACCGATGACTCATATTCTTAAGATGTTACTACATATTTTAAGGAACTATTGTTGCGATACATCTAAAGTGACATAGCAGAAAGAAGTAGTTCTATTAATGGTTAGTTCTGATCTTATGGAACTTCCTGCATCCTTACTTACAACAATGATCATTGTAATTTCTATAATATGCCCTTTCACTTAAAGTTAAAAAAAAATAATAATTTTTCATTGTAATAATTTGCTCTCCTTAAAGTAGATGGCAAGGACGTGCGGGTTGGGGCGGAGGTACCAGTGCGCTCGGTTCGGAACGTTGTGGGTTCGATTCCCACCTGGGGCAGTTAAACATTCATTTTTCGGCGGTCCCGAAGAATGAATTTTGACACTCCCACCTTGGTAAGTACGCGGCGGCAACCTAGGTAGCCGTCAGGGGTTGGCCCCCCAGTACCAGTACCAGTAAAGTAGATGGCGATATCTCTATTTTGTGACAAAGAAAAGAGACAGATCAAAGAATTAAACTAACGCCACACATGAAATATGTTATATAAAAGAATACTAGCTGGCCCTAAGGATTGCCTTCCCTTTTCCAAAATTTGAGCATTCATATTAATAATAATAATAATAAGCCCAGTTTGGTTGTGCATGGCGCTATTTCCATTAAGCAGAATTCTTCGAAAGAATAAGGAGGGATATAAACTCGTCATCAACGATGAAGGGGCCACAGTCAGCCACAGCTGGTACATGGATGACCTCAAACTATACGCGAAAAACAAAGAACAACTACAAAATATAGTTGAAGCTGTTTCATCTTTTACATAAGACATAGGAATGTTATATGGTCTCGATAAATGTAATCGAGGGGAAAGTGGTTAGTAAACCGAACATCCTGGTTAATGAAGAAGAGCACATAAAATCTCTCGAAAAGATATGCAACAAGAATTTCTAACAATGCTCAAAAACATCGAAAAATACTCAAAACCCAACTAACTGGAAAGCAAAAAATCAAGGGCATCAACACCTGGGCTATACCAGCTCTTGGTTATAGCTTCGGCATTGTGCAATGGTCGAACACCAGCCTACAGATGATAGACCGCCTTGTACGAACAAGAACGGACCCACCACCCTATATCTTCTAAAGCTCGTCTACACTTACCTTGGAAAGAAGAAGTACGTGGTTTGATAAATATTGAAGAATCTTACCGCAAACAGGAAGAAACCCTACACCGATATTTACTCGCAAAAACAACAGGGGTTTATCTCCCCATTACAAGGATGGACTCTGGTTTAACTGCACTTAATCTGAGCAAAGGTGTTGAACCAACAATCGTATCACAAAATGAACGACTGGCAGAATGGAAAAGCAAGTCTCTGCATGGTTGAATAGTTGAATGGTTAAAAGCTGGAAGGCTATTCTCCGAGACAGAGGGATTTGTGATTGCTATTCAAGATCAAGTTTGCCACGAGATCATATAGGAAGCCTGTTTTAAAAGACGAAACAACACCGGATAAGTGTAGATTATGCCCAGTAACGCTCGAATCAATCCAACACATCACTGGCGAATGTGGAGTACTGGCTGGTACTGAATATCTACAGAGGCACAACAATGTGGCCAAAATTTTGTATCAGGCTCTGACTGTGAAGTACAACCTAATTGAAGATAAGAGCCCTTATCACAAGTACCGCCCAAATAGACTCCTCCAAAAAGGTTCTCTCAGGCTATATTGGGATGAATCAATTATTACAGACCATGCAGTACGCCATAATAAGCCAGACATCCTCCTCATAGACCTGAGAAAAAATAAAGCGGAACTTATTGATGTTGGGATCCCCAACGTTAATAATCTAAGTGAAACACAAATAAGTTGGTGTAACCTATTTAATTGTGCCAACGTTTCGGCTAGAGTTTCTAGCCATTTTCAGGGCTAAGAACAGAACAAGATAACAACCACAGTAAGTGTAGAAAAAAAGAAAAGTATAAACAGAATAACCATTTTCCTTACCCACGTTATAAGTTATGTTCACTATATTATTATTGGTGTTTAAAAAAAAAATTTGTTTCTATTGATTTCTTTATTTATTTATTTCTATTCATCAATCATTTCTTATGGTATACTTTACTTATATTTTGCCTCTTTATCAATTATTGTTGTTACATATATTTTATTCCTCCCAATTTTCTTTTTCTTTCCATACTGGAATGGTTAAAAGCTGGAAGGCTATCCTCCGAGACAGAGGGATTTGTGGTTGCAATTCAAGATCAGGTTATTGCCACCAGATCATATACGAAGCATCTGCTATAAGACGCAACAGCGTCGGATAAGTATCGATTATGCTCGGTAGCACTGAAATCAATCCAACATATCACGGGTGGATGTGGAGTGTTGGCTGGTACTGAATATTTACAAAGGCACAACAATGTGGCTAAAATTTTACATCAGGCACTGGCGATAAACTACAACTTAATTGAAGATAAGAGCCCATACTACAAGTACCACCCTATATTGGGATGCCATAATAAACCAGACATCCTCCTTATTGATCTAAGAAAAAAGAAAGCGGAACTTATTGATGTCGGAATCCCAAACGATAATAATATAAGCTCTACTGTGGGAGAAAAACTAAGGACATATCAGGAATTGGGGATTGAATTAAAGGAACTGTATCACTTGGAGGGAGTTAGCACAACTCCAATCATAATATCCACCAATGGTCCCGTACCAAAATCCACAATGGCAGGAGTGAATGGTTTGGGAGTGCCTGTTGATGTGCTAAGAGAGGCTCAACAGTCGGTTCTCTTAGACACAGCACGTATAGATACGAAAGAAAGAGAAAATAAATAAATAACCAAAAAATTAAGGTGGTTAATTAAGCTAGAAGTGCAGGTCCCCCACCTCAGATATACAACCCGCAATTAAGGTGGTTAATTAAGCTAGAAGCGCAGGTCCCCCACCTCAGATATACAACCCGCAATAGCGTGAAAAACCGGATAATAATAATGAAGGCCTAACGAATCCGAAGGTTCGATGCCGATACCAGTATACAGTTCCAGTGATGCCCCTCCAAACCTAATTCCACTAAATCAGTTTTAAGGCAATCCTCCCATCTATGTTTCGGTCTACCCCTCGGATGCGTCTACCGCTCGTTTCTAAGCCCTACAACCTTACACGCCCATCTTATACGCCGCAATGCTATAACTTGAATTATATTTACCGGGTATAGGTCCCTTAATTTATCGTTGTGTAATCTTCAAAATTCTCCTGTTAATTCATCCTTTTTCGGTCCGAATATTTTTGTAATATTTTATTTTCGAAAACCCTAAGGCGCTGTTCATCCCTTAGTGTAAGAGGCCACGTCTCACATCCATAAAGAACAGTGGGAACCAATTTCAATGATTTTCCTTTTGTTTTATGGATTATTTCACACCATTTAACAAATCTAACAACAGTCAATGGAATAGTCATTCATTAATCGGATATATCAATAAGTACGTGGGCTAACATGATAACATTTCAATAGCATTCAGAACCTTCTCAGGCAGATAGTAAAATAATATTCATGATAGTAAGATGAAATAGTAAGATAATACTCCGGTAGATATTAAGATAACATTTCTGATAGTAACATCAGATAGTAAGATAATATTCCAATAGATAGATAGTAAGATAATATTCCAATAGATAGTAAGATAATATTCCAATAGATAGTAAGATGATATTCCAATAGATAGCAAGATAATATTCCAGTAAATAGTAAGATAATATTAATGATAGTAACATGAGTGGGGGAGGGAAGAAGTTTGGATATATTTTTTTAAACAAATTAGAATCCGATTTTTTTTCTAAAACCCAGCTTTATTTTGCATCAACCACAAAAAGGGGACCACCACAAATAATATCAACTTGGGGCCTATCAAGTTTCTGAGATCGATTAACAGACATCGATAGATGAGCCCTTGAGCGAGGTGTAATAGGAATCTTCAACCTGCAGGCCCGCGTATTATGTTCGTCATTTATATTTTCATCCTATTACATTTATTTCATTGACCGCACCCCCAACCATCTTCTCCTCATTTATCTTCCACGGTCAACTATCTCTCATAATTATTACATTTATATTATATTCATTGTATCATGTTAAAAATATTTCCCCCGACATTATACCCTCGGGACTAATATCCTAAGAAGGAAATCCTTATAATGGATGTCGGTTATAAATCCCGTTGGGAGATTAAAAATAATACCGACAAGCAGACGGCCTGGAGCAGTTAAGATGTTTCGACGGCACACAATTCAAAAGGCGTTCAATCTCTTCAACGTGCTACATTATGGTTGTACTAATTTTAATGGTAAATCGTTATAAATTCTCTCGCCAGCCATTCCAATATGGGCTTATTTTGAATCAATACCGTTTAAGTAAACAAAACTAAGAAAAAATCAGGGCCTATTTTTTAGAATAAAAATCCCTTAGCCGATCCCTCAACCTGTTATTAATTATTATACTCATAATATCATTATTAT
>NW_027113828.1:1076585-1077205 GCF_000696795.3 Halyomorpha halys | reverse complement strand
ATCATTATTATTATTATACTCATACTATCATTATTATTATTATTATACTCATAATATCATTGTTATTATTATACACATAATGAATTTTATGTTATAATTAATACCAACAATTTTATCCTACAATTAATAACAACAATGATCATCTGTCACAGGGATCTCGAAATCCCATGATAAGATTTTAGAAATCCGGCCCGACAAATCTATTGGCGTAATCTTTTGCCCGAGGAAATTATTTAATTTTATTCTGCATTTATTTTTTTCTTCATTGGCGAATTAAACGTTAAGTTAAAACTTTTGAGCAAATGAAGGTATAATGCAATGACCACAGAGCAGAGCCAACATGCGGGTATTCCATCGTGGATTAGATTCCCAACAGTCAATATTTATTTCACGGCGGCTCCGAAAAATGAATATTGACATTCCAACTGGGACTAATAGTTCTTCAACGGAGGACGTTAGCCAAAAAAAATAAATAAATAACATGCCATAAGAAAGCAAAGGAAGTGTTTAGTTTTCTACTTCTCTAGTGATTAGAAATATAATATGTTATAAATGTCCTGTAATATTGCGATTAATAAAGTCATTAGACAACAAGATTAATAAGATCAATTAAATCATTG
>NW_027113828.1:1071719-1072382 GCF_000696795.3 Halyomorpha halys | reverse complement strand
CAAACAGGTGTTGTATCATGTGGCCGAGGAGATGGTTATAGATGAAGTTAGAAAGTGAAGCAAACAGGTATAGTCTTGTAAACAAATGTTTTGCTACAAGACATGTGGCATGTACAAGACTCTATGAAACACTTGAGCCATTTCCTTACTAGTGCTAGTTTTCTAGCTCTGGCTGAATTTAAATTTTCTCTTTTTTCATGGACGTTGTCTAATTATATAAATGGATATGTGGATGGCCCCGAATCCAATACCTAAAGAAATACGCGGCGGATGTGAGCTGTGGGTGACGGAGATATTACCGAAAGATAATTGGATTTATATCAGAGATCGGTAAGACCTGATAACCTCCTCAGCAAATTGTCCTACCCAAGCCCCCGAAGGTAAACTCCCATTAGAACTTGATGGAATGTACTCATAACAAGGAGTGACCTGTGTTTTCCAATCTTATAGATAATCCAACATTTTCTCAACAAAACAACTTGCATGTTTTAGGGGATTCAATTAGCTTATAAAATAAATTCTATAAATTCAACCACATTTATAAACAATCTAACTATATATATATATGTATAAAAGTTAAGTATCGGCGAAAGTCAAATATCAAAAAAGAGAAGATGGAATAAGATGTTACACGTGTGAACTGCTGTAACATACTAATTTTTT
>NW_027113828.1:1068363-1069634 GCF_000696795.3 Halyomorpha halys | reverse complement strand
AAGCGGACGGACCAGTGTAACCGTTAGGAATTAGGTTACAATCTTAGTTGCCGAGATGAAGCGGACGGACTAAGATTGCTGGAGAGAAGGAGAGGAAATAGGCCATAGTCTAAGGTGAGCATAATGAAAACTCTTACGAGGATAGATTAGCAATAAACTTCTCTATCTCGAGTAGAGTGTAAGCCACCAGTGCTATGACTAGACCCTGAGAAGGCTTCATCTGACGGATCAATCCCGGTGGTAATTGAAGGCCTCATGTGATCGGTTATCACTGAGGATTCACTCTTTTAACTCTACTTGAGATAGTTCCGTAGAATCTTTTTGCTCAATCTCTTTTTATTTTATAATTGATATTCTTACACATTACATATTAACATATATACATTCATACAAGAGATCGTATTTTTATAATAATAAACTTATATACAATTATACAGCTGCTTAGACGCTTGTAGTGCTGGCCCCTGTCGGGTTACCGCGGAACTACGTGCTCGCTCACTGTTACAGGACTCCCCCCCTTAATGACGGAGTCATAGGTACGTAAATGAGGAATGTTTTACCGCCTCAGAGAAGCGGACTGTTGGCTTTACGGATCGGCCTGATCTCGTCCGATAGTGTTCCTCTTCTTTCTTCTCTGTGGACTGCGATGATATTTTTAAAATTGACCTTGGTCTAACTTCCGTGTTGTCCTCGCTGGGCATATATGCTGGCTTCAGGCGGTCTACTGAAATATTTGCCGTTCGCTCTGGGAGCTGAATCAGATAATATTTATCCTTTCTTTCCAGTGGTCCAGGACCTTGTGTGGTCCTGAGTATGGTGGTGTTAATGGTCTCCTTATATGATCTTCCCTCATGAATACGTGCGTGCACTTCTCTAATTCCTCATGTACGAAGATCTTACGTACTACGTAAGATCTACGTACGAAGGACGACAGTTCGAATCTAATTTGTTTTATCAACTCACAACCCTGCAAGGCATCCACCGGAAAAGGACGACAGCGTACCACCCACAATCCAATGGCTGCATAGAGCGATGGCACCGAACATTGAAGACTGCTATCACAGCTCACCTAAACAATGTCAACTGGACAAGGGTATTGCCAACGGTATTATTGGGACTAAGAGCTAGCCTACGCGACGACACTTCGTCTAGCATAGCTGAGGCGCTCTATGGATTCCCTATACGTCTCCCAGGAGAATTTCTTGAAGAGAACAAGAAGAAATTTGAACCTCACGCGGCCTTGAACCTCATGTGATCGGTTATCACTGAGA
>NW_027113828.1:1062925-1066324 GCF_000696795.3 Halyomorpha halys | reverse complement strand
GACATTTGCAGATTTCACCTCCTATCCTAATCTTCCATTTTCCCTCGCTATTCTTAATCCAAGCACCCACCTTCCCTAGCTGGTCACACCCCAAAATTACTTTATATTCTCTCGGCATGGTCTTTACAATATGTACATTCAAGATGTCCTTACTAAATCCCCAATGGTTCAAGCCTATTTCCGCCTCCCCCTCTACCTCACAAGGGCCACCTAAGGTGATTAACCTACACTGACATGAATCCAGTGTGCTCTCTCTCCACTACACTTCTCCACAGCCTCTCGGCTCATGATAGTACTGGAACTACCAGTGTCTACCAGACACCTCTTGGTCACATTCCACAAACGAACGGTCTCTCGGCATTCCCTCTTTCTTCCCCAGTTCTTTTTCCAACTGAATCTTCAATACCGTGGATAGGAATTGGATTGTCGAATGCGCTCAGGAACTAATGGACTCAAGTGCTCGAGAGGAGGAACCCCGAACAGAAGTGGAAGAGTCGGGTTGGGTGCGAATGGAGTATAACAGGCTAAGGTATACTAATAATCCCTGGAGAAAGCGGGGAAACAGGGATAGCGGGAGAGACAGGGCAAGGAATCACGAGAATAGGACGAACCAGGCGAAAATCAGGAGCAACGGAAGAAGAGAGGACCGAAAATGCCACGGTAGAGCACTGCGCCACCAGATGCTTTGAATGCGGTAACGAGCGACATATCGCGAAACAATGCCCCTATATATATAAGAGGCCCTTCACAATATAGCGGTACCTAGGGACGTGAAAGGAATTAGGCGGTTACTAGGGGCTTTCAATTACTACAGGAGATTTGTACCAGAAATGGCAAAACACTTGGTCCCCCTTAATAATTTGTTAAAGAAGGGCACTAAATTAGTTGTAACACCGGCTACGAAAAGCAATATTAGGAAGTGCATCATGAGGCTACAACAAGAACCGGTATACTCGCGTTCCCGGACTTTAGCAAGGAGTTCACAATAACGACTGACGCTATTGAATATGCATTGGGGGGCGGTATTGTCACAGGAAAGCGAAGGAGGAGAGAGGCGTACGGTAGCAGGAGGTTAACGGACCCCGAATCACGGTACAGTGCTCTTGAACGATAACTATTAGCAATCGTTTGGGCGGTGGAGCACTTTAGACCCTATGTGTTTGGGAGGCGTTTTAGAGTCCATATCGATCACCGGCCTCTTCAGTGGGTAGGGAAATTGAAAGAGTCTTCAGCGCGCGTTACCCGCTGGAAAGAACTCCTCAGTCAATACAATATGGACATCGTCTTACCAGGTAAGGAAAACGTAGTGGCGGACTGGCTCTCTCGTGCAATTGTCATTAATGCGGTTGAAGAGGAACAAGGCGAAACGACAGGAGACGTTAGACAATTCCTTCGGGAATGGACGCCAGGAGAGGGAGAGTCTTTCAATATACAGGCAAACGAAGAGGAAAATCGGACATCGGGAGACGAAAGCTCTACCGGGGGCAGACCACCCGGAATAGAGGAACTGGAGGAAATCATTAATGATAAGAAACACCAAATTGTATGGAAAACAAGAACCTCTGGCCTGATGAAGGTGGAATACGCGAAATACGGACAGAGCTCTATTAACACCATATGATCAAAACCAGGGGTCCGAGAAGACCAGATATGTCGCGCACTGAATGACGCTTCGAAGCCAGGAAAAACTTTTTACTTATATGTGGGGAATGCTGTCATTCGGGACAAAATTAAGAGACTATGGAGACAGGAACAAATAGGGATCGATAGAACGTTTATTAGATGTACGATGATGGTGGAAACCATACGAGACGAAGAAAGACAAAAAGAGGTCACCCTCGCTTATCACCAGGGGAAAACTAACCACCGCGGTCTCAGTGAAACAGTTCAGGCCCTTAAACGACGCTACTTCTGGTGGGGGATGAAGAGGACTGTGCAACAGATCATAGGTGGGTGCAACGTATGCCTTAATATGAAATATGACCGCCACCCCCCTAAAGCAGAGCAAGAGGAGACGCCTACGGCCCGGAGACCACTGTGTGACATCCAAATAGACTCCTTCACCTGGAAAGGCTACAAGTGGATAACAGCCATCGACCTATTCAGCAAAGTAGCCATGGCACATCAAGTTTGGGATGAATCAGCCGGGGCAGTGATTTCAGCGCTGAGGGTATGGTTCCAATTTTACGGAGTCCCAGACCGAATTTCGCCCGACGGGGGGAGGGAGTTCGACAATGCTGCGATACGGGAGGAAATGAGCACCTTAGGAGTGGAATGGCACATTAACACTCCCGGTAATCCTAAGAGTAGAGGGGGTGTGGAAAGATTACACAGCACTTTAAGCGACCATTTGAGGGTCTATCATGCGGATAAGGGGCTGGAACCAGACGACGCGATGGTCCGAGCGGTGGCCGCGTATAACCATTCGATTCACTCCACCACGGGGTTCTCGCCGTTCGAGGTTCTCTTTGGTCTCCAAGGGCGACGCAAAAATTTCATGGACACGGCAGAGGTAGAGGGGGAAATTATTAGCGATGGGATGGTCATGCGCAGGTTATGGGATAAAACCAAAGAGCGCATCGAACGGGAGAAGGCTCGACGGGTCGCGCGGGAAAATTTGAACTTCCGAGACGCGATGGAGGAGGTCAAAATCGGAACGATTGTATATCGCCGCTTAAGGTCCAACAGGGGTGAGGAATCCCTATGCTATGAGGGTCCATTCCGGGTGACTACGATCAGAGAACATAATGTGGTAATGATTGAAAGCTTACAGGAACCGAAAAAGAAGCGTACAGTTCACGTTGAACAGCTCAGGTTCCCTGCGATAGCAGCTCTGTAGGCACCTGGGATGCCTCCTCGTCACAACCGAAGCAGCAGTTTTTCTTTTTGTTATATGTGTACATATTTTATTTATTTGTTTTATTCCTATAGGTTGTACGTAGATACGGAATAGTGCGTGCAGTGAGTTGGCGGATAGTGTAGTGAATAATGAGCGTGTAAATAGAGTGGATTAGTAGAAGTTGGAGTTTTTTTGTTTATGTTGTTTTGTTTTGTAAATTTTATAATTGGACTTTGTGCATATTTGTGCCTAATATTTTGTTTTGGCGAAAAATTTTCTTTTGTAATATCTTTTGTTTTTGAGTTTACGAGGAATTGTTCGTAAACTGGCAGGGAGGAGTTATGTTTACAGGGTATTATTTAATTATTTAATTAGGCTCTTATCGATCCATGTGATCATTTGAGGGGGTGATGTCACTTATACCAGCTTTATGATGATGCCATTACAGTTGTTATTGTTTGTTGCTGTACTGAAGAGTGCTGTAGGTATATTGAAATGTTCTGTTGGTGTATTGAAATGTGCTGTAGGTGTATTGAAGTGTGCTGTAGGTGTATTGAAGT
>NW_027113828.1:1059010-1062780 GCF_000696795.3 Halyomorpha halys | reverse complement strand
TGTATTGAAGTGTGCTGTAGGTGTATTGAAGTGTGCTGTAGGTGTATTGAAATGTGCTGTAGGTATATTGAAGTGTGCTGTAGGTGTATTGAAGTATGCTGTAGGTGTATTAAAGTGACTGACCAACGGAATTCATCTATGTTAATGGGATAGGATTCGCCATCGTCCAGTTCAACAAAGAAGTGCCTCACCAAATTTTGCTATAACGAGCCTCTATAAATAGAATTCCTGAATATTACCATATGCTGTTCATTAATTCCTTAGAGCCAAGTTGTAGTGTAGTTATGTAACCATTTAATGGAAGAATGACTCAGCCGATTTTAAGTTTGATGGCTCTAACTTCTCAGTTATATCAGTTCTAACTACTTAATCATATCCACTAAATTTTCGAAACCTATTTGAAGCCCTTTAATATACAGCATGATGGCCTATTTATTATGACAGTTTACAGTTATTTTTGCAACTAAAAGTAAACTGCATCATAGTTCATTCATGGCGACGAATGCATCATCTGGCAGTACTCGCATAAGGTCTGGTGTAATAGTTGATAAAACACATAAGAACTGAAAATAGTTGATAATATATATAAGCACAGTAAACATTTGATACTACATGATCAAACAACAATGAAGTTACTCTCACCTTAACTGCCGCATATACATACGCCTTGACAGTGAACTGTTACACCTTATCAACTGTACGCAGCAATTATGTTATAATATACAAATGTTAAATTTAAGTATAATTATTTAGTATATTATATATTTATACAGAATTCAGAATCAAAACAAAACAATTTATACTAGGGATATTTATCATACATTTCCGCAATTTTTCAGGATATAAGAGGAATGACGGTTTTGGTGATGGGTGTATTGTAAAGGCAGTATGTGACAGTCTACCGCTTCTCTGCTTTAATAGTGCTACCTACATCTGGCAAAAAAAAAGTGTTGATTTATTCTTGAATCAACGTATTACAAAGATAGTAGCGTAGACTGAGGTTGATTCCTCCTCCCTACAAACTGTGCTAACGCATGAACTCTTGTAAGAACGTAACTCCTGTCTATTCTCATCTATGGTATACATCGAAGACAAAATAGAAAAAAAAACTTTTTTTAACAAATGTATCTGTATGTAAGCATTTTTAAAAGCTTTTTCTCATTGGACAATAAGGGGAACCTTTAAAACTCTTCTCGCCTTTTATCATTAGATGGCAACACTACAAGTATTTAAATAAATGAGTTCCTAGAATGATATATATATTTTCTCATGATTAAATATGTATTTGCTACGGTATATTTGTTGAGAGTTGATGGGATCACAGCCACCTGGATAAGAAATGACGCAATGGCTAATGTTAGATTCCGTTTCTACTGACAGTTACCTAGATCTTCTCTTTTCTAAATGGCTAGGTTACATTATCTTTTGGCTCTCAAAAAAGTGCATCTTATTACAAACAAAAAAATTTCAGAATTGGCAAAGAAACAATAACTACAATATAAATTAATTATTTTATTTTAATAGCTCCTGAAAATTACTTAAACGTTACTTCAATTACGTGCTGGTCAAACTATTACCGTGAATACTATGAAATTTGGTGAAGTGATAGTACTGGTCATACTATCATCATGTATACTTTGACATTTGGTGAAGTGATAGAAATGATCATAATCCATGATTTGCTCTATGGTTGTTACTGCTATCAAATAGATGCGACTGCTAACTGTAATAATTTAATGAAGTATCAATAATGTACACATGGCAACCATAGAGATATAATGGTGTCGACTTGGGTGGAGACTCTCTCAAGTTCTAGTCGCTTCCTGATGACGTAGAGAATGACCCCCTTAACGACACCACGCCCTAAATAAGAAAGAATCGATCCTCAATCCACTCAAGCCTGACTCGTAAAGGGCTTTTATTTCAGTTCCGGTTTCCGTCCATCAATCCCGATTAGAGCTAGGCGATAGAGCGCGTGGCTCGACCCAGATCTCCACGTGACCATTCAGCCTACTGAGCAAATATTGTACTCAGCATTGACTCACACGAGAGCCCGGGCAAAATGCCCCGCCTCATTTTAAGGAAAGGCATCTTTAAAATGTCTTCTATAAGGACTCAATTTGGTTTGCCTACCATCCCAAAGCGGCGGAATTTCAAAATGTTCTCAAAGAAATTAACAGATACGTAAACTTTGTATTGTTTGAGGATGAAGTGTATTTACATTCTCCTCTCCTCTCCCCCGCCCCCCCATAAAAAACGTTACCTGCGAAATTAGGGGAGGGCAATTAGCAATAATTACAAAATGGGGCCGACAAAAATAACTCTAAGTAAACATGTATTTAAGAACTTGATCATCTTTCTCTTTCTTACATACTTGAATAAAAAAGCCTTGCGATAATTTTTCGAGGAAGATATGTTTCGTTTATTTTACAGTTATATCCAATGAGAAATTGTTCAATTCAAACTTAAATGTTGTCCTTTTTGTGTGCCTTCATTATTAATATTTTTGTTTTTGCTGTACAGCAACGGCTCTAGTGTCCTTTCTCAGCTGCCACTGATTGGTGGCCCACTCAGTGCTGGTGTATCCTGGACCCCAGCTTTGCCATCTACATGAAGGGCCATGATTCGAAGGGCTCTGGGCAGGATTTAAAATTCTATATAGATATGAATGAATGTAATCAAATGACATTTTTTATTTTCATCTTTAAGTTCAACTTGTTTTAATATTACTTAGTTGGACTCTTTGTTTATTTAATATTTTATTATTACCTTATTTTTTAGCAAGGATGAAGATATATATTAATCTTTTGCCGAGGGAAGGGAAGTCTTGTATACATAGAGTATATGAAAAAACAAAAAAGTATGTCATCGGAATCGAAAATTTTCACTCGCATTTTACACTTGCTATTGATCGATTGCAAATAGATTGAATTGTGAATTCGATTCTTATGGAATTTTCTAGAATTGTGGGTGATTGATCCTAGTTGATATCATATCGATTTCATCAGATTCTGTTTTCTACTTTTTCGATATCCCTCTGTTCTAACAACGGATCGTTTCGTAGATATTAGTTTCAAATGATGAATGTTTAAACTTGAACTATAACTAATTACACAATGTTTCAATTTGAAGGTAATCTTTATTGCCCATGTAAGTTTGCTATTGTGAAATCCTCCCTATATTTTGTGAATATCTTAAAAGATGTGCCATTTGTAAGGTGAGGGTAGAGCCTAAAACCTAGATGAAAGAAAAATATGAGTGTAGTCAGAAATTATAGGAAGCATTTAATAATAAGATACTTATATGGAAAATAGGTAATTACGTATCAAATAGCGTATAAAAGAAGTGCAATTTTTAGTAAAAGTAATGGCAAAAACCAAAACAAGAGAATAAGGAAAATAAAATACAATATTAAAAAAAAAGTTGAACAAAATTTTTGTTATATTACATATATATTCCTTCAAATATATTCAGGTCTTGGTAATAGAGAAAAGAGATTCACGCCATAGAGAGAGATCTAATATATTCACACCACATAAAGAGATAAGTAAATAAAAATGAAACAAAATTAAACCTAAAGCAAGTTAAAATATTAAACACATTAATATCTATTTTCAATATTTACATACAGCCTGGAGAACTCCGAACCGAGCTTTTCCGTCCACATGTGAAGGAAAAAGGAGGACTCCAGGCGCTTCTCTCTCAACCGCGTTTCCAAACCTGGAACCTAGTTGCGAGCCAGTGGAGGCAGGGAGAAGAATCTAGCCATT